>NW_028234418.1:35807883-35810383 GCF_977035675.1 Penaeus japonicus
GAAGATATCATTGTTCTCTGAAATAGTATGGCGAGGCCAAGTTTTTATTTTTTATGTATGTTTATATATGTCAGTGGGTATTACTACCATGTTTGTTATGATTAATTTTGTTTCTGCTTGTTTAATTATATGCTTTGTTCTTAATAACGATCATATTGATAAAATCAGCACTGTGTTATGAATATGAGTACCTTGTACTATTTACATTTTTTATTCAACAAAAGTGATTGTTTGCTAGTCATGTTAAGTAACCTAAAAGCTTGTCTTTGTAAATGTTCTCAATGTCACAAGGAATACAATGAATCCATCTGTGTTTAGGCAAATCAATAGATACAGAACTCAGAAGCAATCTAATATAACTCTACTTGTTTGGTATTCTGTGCCAGCTGCATTTTCTACCTAGGACTTGTTTTCCAAAGGGACTCAGTGAATGCTTTGGTGAAAGTAGCACTCAGAGGAGCAATATCCTGATATACATATCATAGTAAGCTGTTAAGATATATATTCTCTTATCTGCAATATGATTGTGGTTTCTGATTTTCGAGGCATATATGCTCACTGTGATCATTGTAAGGACTGGCTTTGACATTCCACTTACTGTCCTTTGATGAAAATGATTCCAGTGATGTTTCTTTTGATTGAGGCTTCATTGTCATGGTCCTTATTTTGCAACCGGTGAGTTTTGCTTGAGGGGTGTGCCATATGCATTTTCTGAACGAAGCTTGAGCAATAAGTAGGAAATAAGTATGATGTTTATTGTATTATATTGTATTATATTTGTGATTTTCTTTTTTATCAATTTGATCTTAGGCTTGACATATCTGAAAGTAGTTTAAGGAATATCCTCACTTTGTTTTACATTTAAATACTGTGAGGCATATGTAGAAAATGTTTGCCACTGACTGATATATAATTCATATGTATTGTAAGGAGGTCATGTTTTATTATTCATGCCAGGGTAGTAAATGTTTCACACAGAAGCTACTTAAAGTTTACCAAATGGCAGATCTGTTTCTTGATTTTTATGATGTAAGTTAGAGCCTTGTTATTATATATAGGTTGCAAGTTTGGCTGTATTCTGTTTTATCTCTGAAGAGTTGTCTGAACCCACTGTTGTAACAAAAAATGCTCGGCTATTTTTATATTTACACTTATCACGTTGTTGGCATAAGTAAGTACACAGACTTGTCATTGGTGTAATACATTACTTAATGAAATCTTTTTGCAAGAATATTACAGGTAAATTTGATAGCATTCATAGTCTCAAAATTTAGCCTAAAGGTTTTGAATTTATGTTTCAGTCATTTGTTTTTTCACACTTAAATTGCTACAAAGGAAAATCTATGATCACATTAATTTTGTGATACAAAAGCTTTTATGTAGATAGCAAACAAAATTTAAGCAAGTGACTATGCATTATCATAAGTGTTTATTATGAAATTTACTACTGATGTTGAGTACCTCAGTGTAAATACTTAACAGAATTACATGTGACAAAGATATTTATTTTCTTTTGATTATCCTAAAGAGAATGGTCCGAGCAAACCGACAGACTGTAAAAGAACAGACAACTAAGCATAGAGAGAGAGAGAGAGAGAGAGAGAGAGAGAGAGAGAGAGAGAGAGAGAGAGAGAGAGAGAGAGAGAGAGAGAGAGAAAGAGAGAAAGAGAGGAGAGAGAGAGAGAGAGAGAGAGAGAGAGAGAGAGAGAGAGAGAGAGAGAGAGAGAGAGAGAGAGAGAGAGAGAGAGAGAGAGAGAGAGAGAGAGAGAGAGAGAGAGAGAGTGTGTGTGTGTGAGAGTGAGTGAGTGAGTGAGAGTGTCTATTGACTTAGACAATTTTATTGAGACAAGTGGTTACATCTCAAAAGGATGAGGTAACATGGTTATCCTTACTCCAATCTTAGTCCCTCCTTAGGGTCACATATTTTTTTTACAAAACCTTAGAGCTATATCAACATGTTGAATTATATAATATACACAAGGTGGATTAAGCACAAGCATAGAGTTAAATGTTTATATTTCAGAAGAGCATATAACAGTATAAATTATCATCCTTACCATGCTAAGTCCTCTCCTGAGGTCATGTAATCACATACTTGAATATGTAACATACACATATGTTAGCAAGACTTACGTATGTTCGTATGTTCCAGGAAGAAAGAAGTTATCAGAATGTCAAGAAAAATATTTTTATTCAACAGGGTGTTGTATCATAAATGATATTCACCCACATCTCAATAAAACCCTGCTTGGCCTATCATAGTCTCAGCAGAAGGGGAGTCACAGTCCTACATACTCAATTGACAATCACAATTATGTAACTGGTGCAAAATGTTTATACTTCTTCAAAATTTTCATCACCTGGCCATTTCTATGCATGCGTATATACAGCCTATTCGGCTTCTCTACATTTCTGTAAATCTGAAACATGGGACATTGTAAGATATAATGCACTAAGGTGGGTGACTTTGGTAACCTACACACCATGCATTCTTTTTCCT
>NW_028234418.1:35822883-35825383 GCF_977035675.1 Penaeus japonicus
TTGAGTGTCAACCATCAAGCATTATGAGAGAGTAATCATTTATCGACCTATGGGGCCGATTATTAAAATTAAGAGAAAATTGAAGGGTAGTAATTACAGGTGAATGGGTTTTATTTTTGCAATAGTCTTATCAACCTTATGGAATAAATGCGCCATTCAGTGTTACATAGATAACGATATTTTAGCAGCTTTAGATACCAGGAAGGACAAATAAAGCTTCCATATAAAACATTGGCACAGCACGCACGCCTGTTTGAGCGGGAAAATCCCATGTTTGCAAAAGTGACGACGCGCTCAGGGTGACGTCACAGATTTCCACGAGGAATTCCTTGTTAATGACCTTTCCGTGTTCCCGGGAACGGAGTACGCTACCATTTCCAGCCATCATTTCATAATGCGATGCTGTCTGATCATACAGGAAGCAATGACAAGCAGTTCATGGATAAATACAGGAATCAACGCACCTCTATATAAATCGAGCACAATATGGCGGTGTGCAGGGATTAAGACACGGACTTCGCATCCGAACGCTTCAACGGTCTTGATCACAGATTAACAGATCTAATACCAAATTCAGGTAAGAAATTCTTAAGGAAATTATAGTTTACCCTTTCTTACTGGGACAGTGTTTTATTATGTCTGTGTTTACACGTTACTGTGTTTGTATATTGTGATTCATAAATTTACATATATATATATATATATATATATATATATATATATATATATATATATATATATATATATATATATATACTGTATATATATATATATATATATATATATATATATATATATATATATATATATATACAGTATATATATATATATATACATATATATATATATATATATATATATATATATATTATATATATATATATATATATATATATATACATACCCAACATAGGCATTAGTTTTAAACTTGCCCATCTCTCCTGTCTCCAAAGGGAAAATGCGTTTGAACGGAGCATTGACGTTCGTGATGGCTGGGGCACTGGCTGCCAGCCTGGCTCTCCCTCACCAAGAAAGACTACCGAGGGGACTTCTGGCTGCGGCAGGAGTGTCCAAGACCAGTCCTGGCTGTGACGCGTGTGGACAAGGCTCTGGGCACTTCGCGGGAGATGGACACAACCACGGACACTTCCCAGGGGACGGACACAACCACGGACACTTCCCAGGGGACGGACACAACCACGGACACAACCACGGAGGATCAGGGTCAGCCTCTGGGTCCCTGAGTGGCTCGTTCAGTGGTTCGGAATCAAGTAGCGGCTCGGGTTCAGCGAGCGGTTCTTGGAGTGGGTCAGCGAGCGGGTCGGGATCTGGCTCCGGGTCGGGCTCCTTCAGTGGTTCTTGGAGTGGCTCCGCTTCTGGATCTCGCCATAGAAGGTCCTGGCCAGGAGGCTCCACGTCGAACAAGCCTGGATCAGGAAACACTGGAGGTTCTTGGAACGGTGGGTCAACTTCTAACAAGCCTGGATCAGGAAATGGTGGAGGTTCTTGGAACAACGGTGGTTCTACTTCTAACAAGCCTGGATCTGGCAACAATGGAGGCTTCTGGAATAATGGTGGTTCGACTTCAAACAAGCCTGGATCTGGCAACAACGGAGGTTCTTGGAACAACGGTGGTTCTACTTCTAACAAGCCTGGATCTGGCAACAATGGAGGCTTCTGGAATAACGGTGGTTCGACTTCTAACAAGCCTGGATCTGGCAACAATGGAGGTTGGAACAACGGTGGTTCTACTTCCAACAAACCCGGTTCTTATCGTCCTGGCAGATCGGTTCCACAGAGAACGACCCGGGAAGCCGAGAAACTGAAATCCAAGTTATGTCCACTATGCGCTTTGGGCAACCTTGCCTCTGGAAGCGGTTCGGTTAGTGGTTCTTGGAGTGGTTCAGTATCAGGAAGCGGCTCAGGATCAGGTTCTAGTTCAATCAGTGGTTCATGGAGTGGTTCTGGTTCTGGCAGTGGCTCAGGGTCTGGTTCAGTCAGTGGTTCAACTTCAGGCAGTGGTTCTGGATCTGGTTCTGGCAGTGGGTCATGGAGCGGTTCCAGTTCAGGAGGAGGAGGGTCAGGCAGTGGTTCAGGCTCAATTAGTGGTTCTTGGGGAGGCAATGGTGGAGGATCTGGGAGTGGTTCAGTATCCGGTTCAATATCTGGCGGTGGCTCAGGTAGTGGCTCAGGATCTGGTTCTGTTTCTGGAGGCGGTTCAGGGTCTGGTTCAGGATCTGGCTCATGGGGCGGTTCTGGAAGCGGCTCAGGGTCTGGTTCCATTTCTGGAGGCGGTTCAGGGTCTGGTTCCATTTCTGGAGGCGGTTCAGGGTCTGGTTCAGGATCTGGCTCATGGGGCGGTTCTGGAAGCGGTTCAGGATCTGGATCCATTTCTGGAGGCGGTTCAGGATCTGGTTCTGTTTCTGGAGGCGGTTCAGGGTCTGGTTCAGGATCTGGCTCATGGGGCGGTTCTGGAAGCGGTTCAGGATCTGGTTCCATT
>NW_028234418.1:35840383-35850383 GCF_977035675.1 Penaeus japonicus
TATAAACATAAACATATATACAAGTAGTCAAGAGTTGTTATCTTGAAATAAAAATATCAGGCCAAGATTGCACTGGCGATATGATAAGATGTAATGTTAGGTGCTTTTTGAACAGATAACAGTAGTTTTCTCTGTAGTTTCCTTTAAAAGTTAATTCGTTTCGGAATTTAGGACAAAGTTGTAATATATGTGATTATTTAGATGTTCATTCAACAGTCTTAGTAGAGATTAGCATACATTTATACTTCATAATTCATTCATACATACACACTCAGTATACTTAATATTTTTCCAGGCACGATCTGGAATTGCAGAAACCTCAAATTTAAGTACAAAAATTCTTACGTTAGGAAGTACTCTCGTTTACAAAAAAAACGAATTTTTAGACACCTGCAGCCAGCATTGACAGGCACGCATAGCTTCACCCGGGAGAAAAATGATCCTGTTTACATCCGACCTGTTGGCATTTGGTGATGAATAAAGAGCACTATTTGATGGACAAGCTGAACTCAAAAAGTAGCAGTCATCTGCTGTTGTCCATGAAAAAATACGCACAACCTGTTAGTGTTTACATATGGTTAGACCTCGTTTTACGGGTTCTCTCTTTTTATCTGTTTACAATCTTCTACTTTTATGGCCGGTATTTTAACATCTAATGATGTAGTTTGAATTAACCAGCAGTCAGAGAAGCCTGAAACGATGCAATCAAACCAGCAGCCAATTAAATATCCCAATAGCATGTAAAAATGATAGAATGCAGTTCCTGTGACGTAGAAAACTCAGGAAAATACCACCTAAATGAAGCAACAAAATTAACCCAAAGCATTTCCGGCAGGATCGCGTACATGATGTAACTATTTGTAGCCAAACCGCATTCTGCTCATTCCCAGCAGCCGAAACAGGGTCTCGGACGTCCTGAGGAGGGAGGGAGGGGAGGGGGGGGAGTCCTTGTTAGTCAAGAGGGCGTGCACTGTCCTCTCTTGAGGAGGTTTCATGATGAGGGAAAGCACGACCACACATAACTCTCGGACATTGATGTTGCGGAGACAAGCCCTCATGAGGCACGAGAACGGCACATGAAGGCCGAAGTCAGAGAAGTCAAATAAGGAGTGCCCTTCGATGAGGAAATGAATACGGGGATCCTGCCGAACGGAACCGCTGTCGCTGCATGGCTGAGGAAATCATGTCTTTTTATTTTTTTTTCTAACCCTGCTAGCTGGAATAATAAAGTATATCACACGTCAGCTTTCTCAACTATGATTTATTAATTGTCTACTGATTGTAGCACAAATGCACACCATGATAAAATACCATCGAAAGTTAGGTAACTTGACTTTGAAGTTGCCTTAAAAAAAACCCTGAGCACTAAACTATGCTCAGGGTATCACATGAACTTATATACACATATTGTATATTGAGATAAAGGTGAAGATATATCATTCTAATTATCTTTTCATGACAAGAAAGCAGCAGAACCAACCCTGAGGATGAGCCTCGTGACGTTGGCGCTAGTGTGCGTAGCGCTGGCCGCGCTTTGGGCTTACTCAAAATGGCGCCACAGCTACTGGGAGTCGAGAGGTGTTCGTACACCGCCCTTTCTCCCTTTCCTTGGTCACATACATCATGCGCTCTCAAAGAAGGGGAAGTGGGTGCATGATTCAATGGTAATTATCATCTTCCTAATATTTACCTTCAGCAGAATACCGAACTAGCACTTTGATGCAGCGCTTTTCAACCAGTGCGCGAAGGATCGGGAAGCGTGTGGCGGGAATTTGTGGAAAATTCGCAAAGAGGCGGGAAATATTGAGGAATAAATGTCGATGTAATCATTCCTAAAAGTACTGCGTATTTTGATGAAAGGTCGATAAGGACAAAAGTACATCACTTTAACACAAAGTATTTTCTCTCAATTGTTTCCTGTCCCAAGTCAACTCTCCTTTTTTTTCACTGAGCTTTGCCATGCATGATTTAGTTTGAATATTTTCAAGTAGAACTTATAAGTTTGATTAGATTGTTGGTTATCAGATTTTGAATGGAGTGTTAATGTTTAGTGGTTTATATAATCTATTCTTTAAGTAACCTATTCGTTAAAAAGGCTTTTTATCGCATTTCTTGATAAATTTAGTGTCTGCATAGTGTGCCATGGGATTAGAGAGGTTAAACATCACTGCCTTAACGTGTTGGTGAAATGCTGGCAGGATGAGGGTGGGTTTAGAAAAAAAGCCAATTCCTCAAAACTGTTATATTCATAGTTCATAAACCTTCCTTAACTACCAAAAATGTATGTATAATTGTGTGTTCACGTATATATATATATATATATATATATATATATATATATATATATATATATATATATACATTATATATAGATTGGAAAAATATATACTATAAGTTAGTAATATTGTCTACAATATCACCCAGGCCTATCACAAATATGGCGGATCGAAGTTTTGTGGATTATATGAATTCTTCTCGCCGGTCCTGATGGTGGGAGATCCTGAGCTCATTAAACACATCTTCATAAAGGACTTCGACCACTTCGTTGACAGAATGACTTTGGCTTTACCAAACGAAAGGGACAAGATAACAGCACAAATGTTATCGATAAAGAAAGGCGATGAGTGGAAACAGCTGAGAGCCATCATGAGCCCGACATTCTCTTCTGGCAAGATGAAGGGAATGTTTCCTCTCGTGTGTGAGAAAGCGGACGCCCTCGTCACGTTCTCTCTCAATGAGGCGCGGAGGAAACCCTATATCGATATGAAATACAATTTTGGTCGCTTTACTATTGACACGATTGCCTCTTGTGCCTTTGGCATCGAGTGCAATTCGCTTGTGGATGACAACGCCGAGTTCCCTAAGAGGGCTGATAAGTTTTTCGAAACAACTCATTTTAATATTATGAAATTCATACTGATGAATACCCTTCCCGGCCTTGCAAAGTTGCTCAACCTTCGATTCACTCAACCTGAAGCTGATTTCCTGGAGGAAGTGGTAGAACACACAATAAAGGAGAGACTGAAAGGAGAAAAACGAGGGGATTTCCTCGACTTACTTCTGGAAGCTCGAACTCCCGACGGCGTTCCCAAGGAAATTAAGAAGATCTATGGAGAAGATGGCGCTATCAAGTCAAAATATCGTAAGTACTGTGATCATAACTTTCTGTTTGCTTTTTTATTTCCACACCATCAAAACTCCAAAAGCGTCTCAAAGATTTAACGCCACTGCACCTTAACACCAATACTAACAATCTGGTCTGGATCTCCCGAACGCAGTGCTGGATGACATCACCATCGCCGCTCAGTGCATGCTGTTCCTCATCGCGGGCTATGAAACTACAGCTACTACCCTTGGATTCTCAGCCTTTCTGTTGGCCAAGAATCCCAATGCACAGGATAAGCTCCGTCGAGAGATCCAAGACTTGGTTCATGAGGAGGGTGACATCACATACCAAGGAGTCATGGAGGCTAAGTTCCTTGACGCATGTCTGATGGGTTAGTTGCAACATTCGCCGTAATTCTTCTAATTCCTATAAAAGTTGTTATATATAATGATCAAATAAAGATATATATATATATATATATGTAGTTACATCTCTGATTTAGGACTATTAACAACGATTG
Organism: Penaeus japonicus; assembly: GCF_977035675.1. Lineage (NCBI taxonomy): Eukaryota > Metazoa > Arthropoda > Malacostraca > Decapoda > Penaeidae > Penaeus > Penaeus japonicus. The sequence goes on from NW_028234418.1 coordinate 35,844,010, forward strand.
TCGCACCAAGGTGTATATATAAAACATAAGGCTTCTTTTCCACCTGTGTATTTTTTTTTTTTTTTTTTTTTTAACCGCCCTAAGGCCACCCGTATCCCTGATTTTTTTTCCTTCTCATTACGGGTTAGTGAGTCTCTGCTACATAAATGCAGCAGAGACAGAAAATTGAATAGTAAAGTTTGTCATAGTGCAAGGACCGTAGGTTTTACATCTAATAATACTTAAAATTTAAGGAATAACATAAATATAATTATTAATCATTCGTATTGATAATGACAAAGACAATGATCTTTCTTTCTCTATATATATACAGATTATACGAATATATGTATATATATATATATATATATGAATATATATATATATGTATATATGTATATATATATGTATATATATATATATATATGTATATATGTATATATATATGTATATATATAACAAGATACATGTACACACATACATACACACACACACACACACACACATATATATATATATATATATATATATATATATATATATATATATATATATATATATATATATATATATAACGTATATTTAACAGAAACGTTGCGCCTGTTTTCTCCAGCGCCATTTATAGAACGACTGTGCACACGTGACTATCGGTGAGTTCTACTGCTTGTTAAAAGATTATTGTAACAGTGATCGAAATATGTCAATGGACACCTTTACTACTGAAATGCAAGATAACGCCATCTTTCATTACAGGCCAGTGAAAAATAATAAAACATTAATACTCAATGAATGTAGCCATCAAGGTGTTTTAAGGAGACTTTTGGTACTACCTTCGGATGATTAGTGTGTAAATGTATTTAAGGAATAGTGGGCATTTATATAGGAAGTGAGTAAATAAACAGGCTTTACGAAATGCCAACAGTGGTGTCTTACTTATAGTGTGGATTTATATCACTGACAGTTACGGACAACTGATATTCTCAAAAGGAGCTAAAATGGTCTTTGAGTGGTTGGAATATTGGAATAACCTTTGGGCATATAAAAGCTATTACACATCATTACTAACTGATACTTCCGAAGCTTAGGGCTGACAAGGTCTAACACACACAGCACTAACAAAGACAGTATGGTATTTCGTTTACTCAGACATTTATATTCCTACCTCTACTGATATTATTGTATCCCAGGCTTCCCGGCACTGACCTGACGATCAAGGCTGGTGACAAAGTACAGGTCCCTGTCTGGAGTATTCACCATGACCCTAAATACTGGCCCGAACCGGAGGAGTACCGACCGGAACGCTTTCTGCCCGAGAACAAAACAAGCGCGAGGAGCGTCGCCCACATGCCCTTTGGATTGGGACCTAGGAACTGTCTTGGTGGGTACTTAGAATCCTGAAGGGCAAGACGTATCTACCTATAATTTAGGAAGAAAGATGATATGTTAACCCTGTAAGAAATTCGCAGGATTTCCTGTTTTTACTAGAATCTTTTTTTTTTCTAGCCATGAGGTTTGCCCTGATGGAAGCAAAGACCGTCTTGTCGAAACTGTTACTGGCAGCAGAACTGCACCTTGCACCAGGATATGAAGAGATGGAGCTGGAACCTGGATTAGGTATAATTAGGGCCAAAGGAGGAGTCAATATCATCCTAAAGCCACTCCAGAGTTAAAGAAAATAGACATCGGATCCTCAAAGCTGTGTTATACAAGTGTAGCTGCTGTCAATCTAGGGTGACTATTATTCATTGCTACTATTTTACTGCAATAAGTTTTTTTTTGTTGTCTTTGCTATTTTGCTTGATCGATTGCAATGTCAGATAGAATAACCATAAAAAATATATATAGAAATATAAATAGTAATGGTATATATAATGGAAATTTAATAAACTGGTCATGTCATGATAGTACTAATAGAATGAAATAAAAAGTACCATAAATTAGTGTCGTTATCCATACTTCAGCTGTGCATTAAATGATAAGCTTACTATGATTAACGGATATGTAAATTAAGGTCAATGGAGATTTATTTGACATTAAAGAAATACAAAGATGATTCAATAAACTAAAAACTCCAACTCAAAATGCCCACAAGACTTTGGTAGCAATGAACGTCCAAAAGCACATTCGAACAGAATATAGCCACAAGGTATGGGCTCAGTTTATTATGCTATGTACAGTATTGAGTCTGAATGCACAACCCAATAGATACTGCACTCTCCGTAACACTTGATTAATATATACCATTGCAACTGCCAATGCATTTAAAATGTATACTATGTGTGTAAAATTACTATTTACACGGTTCACTTTTCTGAACAAGAACACGCTAAGGAAAACTACGCTTTATACTTTGCATACAATTGTACCGATTAAATGTAATGTGATCATGTAACAAGTAAAGTAGGGACATAGTACTTGTTATATTTAACAGGACTTCATAAATTCTGATCCATCCACAAGGTGACGTCAGGTGATCAAGAGAATTCTCAAACACCCAAACTAATGCTGCCACCGTAATGAATGGGCTTGCATAAAAAAAATATGCTATAATTTCCTCTTATCATATCTGTCCAGAAACCACATCTCTTCCATTACTAAAAAGGGTATTGAAAAATATGCAATGTTTATACTGGTATCAATATATCCCAACTATGCGTTCACACTTCGAAGCTTCTGGTTAAATATGTATGAAAAAGTGAGTATGGTGGATAGTGAGTATGGTGATAGTGATAGTGAGTATGGTGGATAGTAGTCTAACGATCAAAGCAGAAGGGGAGAAACTACTAATATAAATGCTTATTTGAACACTACCATGTAAAACAGTCTACCAGGATAGCTACCATTAACCATAAAGACATATGGGATAATTTTATCTAAATAACGAATGCATGTACAGCACCTACCTTTTACTAGTCCACAGAAACATGTACAGAGAACGAGATGGCCAGTTTGGTACATAATGAGGCCAGAAAGATCGATTAACTCCCCCTCTATTCACGATACCACAGTTACGATTCTTATTACAACAAAAATGCACATTGAATTTAAAGTAGTCATGGCGGGTTTTTCCATGCGCTCACTCCTTTTAACTTCAGAACCGGGTATCACCCCTATATATGTGTGTGTGTGCGATCCCGCTTTAGTATATATTCTAGACAGTGCGTTTCAAAAGAACATTTACTGCATGGATTATTTTGAATGCTATATAACGTAGAGAGACATCATTAAAATAAAAAACAAAGCCGATGGGGATTGCTTTTACTTTAGTTTAGCCTGTTATTCATTTTCTTTGAACGCAAGGAAGAAAATGGGAATACTATTCTTGTTTTAGAAAGCTCAAGAGTAAGTTATTTTGAATAAAATATCATCAATGTTTATTTGATTGCTTTTCCTACTAGTCTCGTGTTATTACTATTGTTATTGTTATCACTTTTATGTTATTGTCATTGTTAGTTTTTATTACCGTTCATTACTTTATCATTTTCTTTTTTACTATTACTATTTTTTTTCATTATCATTGTCATCATTGTTATCATTATTCTTATAACTATCATTGTTATAATTCTTATTATCAGTTATCATGGCTATGTCTGGTCTCATTATTTTGTTATCATTGCTATTATTATCATCATTATCATTATTGTTATTACCATTATCATTATTACTTATATCATCATCTTCATTGTTATTGATATATTTATCATTATTGCTATTATCATCTTTATGATTATGAATATCATCATCGTTATCATCATTATCATTAACATTATTATCTTCCTTATCATTACCATCATTTATCATTATTATAGTTATTGTTATAATCATTGTTGTTATAGTTTACTATCATCATCATTGTTATCATTATCATTATCATAATTACTATTACTATCACTGGCACGGTGTAAGTTATTTCTCCAAGATAATTGGAAGATGCTACAAGAAATGTGGAATTTTGAGTTACTGTTGATGTGAGAGATGAGAGGGTAATATCAATCTATCTATCTATTTATTTATGTGTGTATATGTATATTTGAGAGAGAGAGAGAGAGAGAGAGAGAGAGAGAGAGAGAGAGAGAGAGATTGAAAATAGATATATTCTGTATTCATAAAGTTTAAAGGTCTTGGTAAGAGAACCAATTATTGCACTGCTGGAAAACAAACATGAAAGGGAACACAAACTCATACACAAGGACGTGCGTACACAGAAGAACTGAAACAATAAGCAACAATATGAAAAAATATAAAAAAAATCAGCACGTTTTGCGACTTGACAAGACGGCTTATCAGTCAGTAAAATGAATAATCCATTTTCGGTATTACTGCCTGAAAGGAGTTTAACCTCAGAGAAGAGCGTAAGAGGTAGTTAAGTAGTCTAGTCTTTGAGAAGAAGAGCTCGAGTAGTAATTAAGTAGTTATCCTTATTATCTATCTTCAGGGAAAAGGGACGTTGATGATAGTCCCTAATCCCCAAGGAAGAAGAACGGGAAAAGGTAATTAAGGATTCTAGCCTTTCGGAAGAAGAGCCTGAAAGGAGTTTATCCTCAGGATTGAAGGAAATTGAACATATTGATAAAAAACAAAACGAATACTGTAAGCGCAGTCTTAATATTGAAGAAAAACAAAAGCTACCGTAATGTTCCTGTTTCCTTTACCGCTAGCTTTGTGTATACTATGAATGAATTAAATGAACCCAATCATTGGGTTAGATAAGCTTAAGAGAAACATAATTAATGGTATTTTAGTAATTGCTCATCCTAATAGGAAATGGGTCAGTTATCTATGAGAGTTTTGTGGCAGACATATCCAAACTGGGCTTTTTCTATTCTCTCTTTCTCTCCCCCTTTCATTACAAGAAAACGAATATATAGCTTTGTCGGAGGTTTAACCTCTCTGACTGCTCTTAGTTATTTATAATTCGCGTTTATTCCTCTTCCTCTATAATTGTAACATTTATGATTTTTTAAAATCTGTCTCTTTAGCTATTTTGTGTTTTTTTGTTATATACTTTAATTTTCGGCATTTCTTGCACTTGGATGGCTTATGTCCTTTTTTATTGATATTTCTTGTCTTTACTTTCCGTTTGAAGGTCATCCAAACATCAACTATAATTTCTTTATTCATTTTTGTTATTGCAGTTACATGACGATTTATGAGTCATGTAACTTTCAATTTTGCTTTTCTAGTAATTCTATGATAGATGTACATAGTGTTAATCAGAGTTTAGTTTTGTTAAATAATTATTCCGTTATATTTTAAGTTATAAACTGAGCAATATTATACAACATCAGTTTGGTCAGCCTCTGTCTCTCAGATTGTTTTTCATTTCTTGTGCGTTTAGCATTAATATTCTCATGAAACTCTCATGCATTATCAGAGTCGAATATTTTGCCCACTTGGAGAAACATAAATGTCTCCAAATATTTTTGGTTTTCATTTATTCATTAGCATTATCGTTTGGTTTTAGAATTGTTTGTGTAGTTTCTTGGGCATACTTTCTGTATTATTTTTGGCATTCCCAGATGTGTTTCCCTGCTTGAGTATGCCGAGGGAAGTATCTGTGGTTTATTGACTGAAATATCATTTATTTCATATTTCTTTGACATTTCATGTTATCAGTATCATCGTCAGAATCATTACCATCCTCATTATTATTACAATTATCATTATCATTATTAACATAATTACCATCATTTTTGTCATCGTTATTATTAACATCATTGTTTTTCTTATTATAACTATCATTACTGATTATCAACAGAATTAGCCTACGCAAAATTTCCAACCACCATATGATTTAAATCTATCTGCTTTGCGTATATAGATAGATACATATAAAGATCAATCATGGGTGAGCAGCCATAGAGACACCATTAACATACGACCTCCCTGTTGGTCGAATCAATCTGATACCAATTAAGTAGTCACTAAAGACATTCTTTTATCAAGCAAGTAAGAAGTCACATGCTAATTTCACAAAGGCATGTCAAATTTGATGCAAATCTAATATACTCACGATTCTGGCACAACGAGTATAAGGGATATTGTGATTAGCAGTTTTATAAAGTTGCAGAGTTCTCAAGCGACTTTGCAACAACATAAAACAGTCGCTAGTGCCATATAAATGTTGTGTCTGATGTTCTTTTGTTTGGATGATTGTTCTTGTTGATTTTTATTGCCTTACGATTCCCGCCAAAATTTCAGCGACCTTGACACAAGCTCAGACTGAGTGCAGTTTTTCATGTTAGAAGCCTTTAGATATTTATCTATTCAGGAGTTTATAAAGGTAAGGGATCTGCTTCTAGTGTTTCTAGCAACTTTGTGAGGGCAAATACATCACCAGGACCATTGTTGAAATCTGTCACTGAGACTGCAAAGGCTATCCTCAAAGATACAAG
>NW_028234418.1:35875383-35877883 GCF_977035675.1 Penaeus japonicus
AGTCCTCGTTCCCAAAAAGATTCCCCTTCAGCTTGATGGTTCCTAAGGTGTACCGGCAGGTCAAGAATTATGTCGCTGCTTGTCTAGAGTTCTCAGAAGATCTGAATTTAAGGTTAGTATGAGTGTTTGAATTGCCTTTTCTTTTTCTTTTTTCTTTTCTTTTCTTCATTCATTGCATTAATGCATTGCTCTCTTTCTCAAAATATAGTGGCATATACTTCTTACAGTGTTATATGAACACATTCTATTTTGCCTTTGTGGAGATATGATACTATACTTGGTTCCAACTATACGGTATTTTAAAAAGATTTTTAAGACGCTGAAGAAAGTACAAGAAATTATCTCTTTAACACATCAGAATCACCTTTTCTAGGGAATGTCTGTGAAATTCTCAATCTTTATTTACCACATCCTGATGTTGCTCTTTGGAAAAATTGTACTTATGCACTTGTATTCAGTACACGTTAAGAAACAGTTAAGACATTTATGCTGATTTCTTTTATTGCATTTTAGATACTTGTTTGAATGGTTTCAAATAATCTTGACTTATTGATGCTAAGGGTAAATGTATACATGCACTGTACACTAAAGTTTTGTTTTGTTACATATTTTTCAATCCTGATATTTTTTCTTTACTTTTTACATAGAGATGGTACTGCAAATGCTTAGTCACCAAGGAGTCGGTCAATAGGCCTACCTGACATCACCATTCCTTGTATTCTTAGGAAAAGGGGTTCTATTTTTTATTACTATTATTATAGTTATTAATGTTATAGTGATGATAGTAATGGTAATAGTAATGATGTTAGTAGTGATAATAGATATTAATGAAAATGTTTTTTTTTTCCTGAAAATACAAGGAATTGGGTAAACAGGTGACTTCTTGGCAACCAGGCGCTTGTGGAACCATACATGTTTTAAAGTCAGTAAAAGAAGACAATAGTGGACAGTGCATGTCCCTGACATCAATAGGTGAAGCTTAAGGAGTTTTTGGTCCTGATTTTTTATTAGAATGATGTTTGATTATATTTTTGCTGAATACCATTTTTAGATGCATGCTGTCTGAATGAACAAACTAGTATCATCTGTCCTGGGGATGAGTTAGTGAGATTTAAAAAAAAAATTTATGTATCTCTCTATATTTTTTTATTTGTTGCTTTATATTGTTAGGGTAATTGCAACCCTCTTCAAAATCATACCCTTTTTTTTTTACCCATCCCTATTATAAAATGTTTCCCTGCAATACCGACCAAACTGCTTCCCCCTCCTATGATGTAAGGGGAAATGTAGCACTATCCAGACACTTAGCTTTATGTGAATTATTTCATACTGATGATCGCACAAAGTTGATAAGCTGTTACATTTGTAGAAAAGATCATTATAAGATAAGGTATTATATCAGGATTATGAACACCATCTTCATTGCTATCAAACAGGCTAGTTGCATCTATTACAAGAGGAAAATAGTCAGGGATACTCTCTGTAGTAGAAAAATAAACAATGATTAAACCTGCCCCATACAGCCAAACTGAAAAAGAGGACATGGTACGGAAATCCACCAACCTTCTACTGACCCGCACGCTGAGTGGTTGTCTAGCAACGTTAATCAAGAGGCCTGGACTGGGGCTCCTTCAGCTCATACAGATAACCATCAACACGCTACATTTAGAACATGCTAATGTCCTTTTGGAGCATTATGTAGCAAAGCTGACAGGGTATGTTATTTTAAACAAATTTCATGAATTTCTGCATGATATGTTTTGATTGTTATGATTTGATATAATATTATGTATTGGGAGACGAGAAGAAAGAATATATACTAACAGGCCTGTGAAATAGAAATAGAAATGGAAGTCACATGATTAGCCTGTTAGAGATAGGAATAATGATGTATGATATAATGCATCTGCTTCTTTTAGGGGGGAATTGGGGAATGTAGCATATGAAGTCAACTTATTCAACTAATGCATGACTGGGAAAACAACAAAAGTTTCCTATCCAGCGGTAAGTGAACTTATCCTCGTCCAATTCCTTTTTGACAGGAGCATAGAGGACAGCAGCAAACCTGGCCTGGGTAGACTTCAAGGCAAAGCTATGTTCAAGGACATTAGAGGGGAAGCTGAGGAACAGATCTACACAGCCCTTAGATTGAAGCTGGATGAATTCTTAGACTTGGCTGCATATGATTGGATGCTGGCTGAACCCCAAGGAACGTCGTCATCCTATGTCACCGATCTCATAGCTTTCCTTAACTCGACTTTCACAGCATTCACCAATTTGCCAGTAAGGAAGGACGTGCTTGTTACTATCTGTTAACGCATTATTGTTGTAATTCATAGTTTGGTTATGATTTCATAGTAATCAAATATTTGGGTTGACCTGTGTTTCAAAGATTTTTTTTTTTCTGTTTTCCTAGGTTAACTTTGGTAAACTCATGTATTATATGAAGATTCAGTTGCCTTCAAAGTTACAAAACTTATTATCAATATGTATGTTTATT
>NW_028234418.1:35900383-35902883 GCF_977035675.1 Penaeus japonicus
AATAAGTGCAAGATATTTCAATATTTCCCCATACAAACAGATAACCAGTAAAAAACATAATAAACCTGACATCACTGTTATTGAAAAAAAAAAAAAATGCCTGTTGGTATATAAATGTACCTGACATATGAAATTGGAAATAAATGAAAAATTGAATAAAGGTGGATGTTAAACCGGTAGTGATTGGAACACTAGGGCACTCAAAGGGTTTTGATAAATGGAAAAAAAAAAAAAAAAAAAAATTGAATCTTTCGGTGGCCATGTTGCAGAAACCTTGCTCTACTTGCAAACGCTCAGAAAAATACGAATTATTTTGGATATGTAAACTAGAAACGAAAAAAGCATTGACCTTGTGATAGCGAAGACAGAAAAGATGATAATGATGATGATAATGATGGTAAGTATTATGATGATGATAGTAGTCATAATTAAGATGCTAATTATAATGATAGCAATGGTGATGGCAATTATGAGAATGATGATAAGATAATAACAATGATAATTGTAATTATGATAACAATGATAATAATAACAATAGTAATAATAATCCTATTAATGATAATGATAATCATAAGGATTATAATAAAAATGATAATATGATAATAATAATAATACTGATAATTATGATAATAATGATAATAATAATAATAATAATGATAATGATATTAATAATGATAATAATAATAATAATAATAATAATAATAATAATAATAATAATAATTAATATTATTATCATTATTATGACAAAAATAATAACAATAATGATAATATTATAAATAGTAATCATAAAGAGAATAACAATAATATTAATAATTGTAATAATACTGATAATAACAGTAACGATAATGATGATAATAATATTGGTAATAACAATAGTGATAGACATATAATAGTTACAACAACAATTGCAATAATAATACTGATACTACTACTACTAACGGTAATGATAACGATGATAGTGATAATAATAATAATAGTAATAATGATGATGATGATGATGATTATAACAATCAACATAACAATACCAATAATAATATGATAATTGGTATTAGCGATCGTGGCTAATCCAGTCAACAAAAACAAAAACAACAAGAACGAAAATGATCATGCAACACTTATGCAACTTGACTAGTTAGTTTGGTTAGTATTTGCAAGTCTCTGATGTTGCATAACTACGATAAAAAACACACATCAGAAAGTTGGTTAAATAATTGAAAACAAAAGAAGTGGAAGGTTTGTTTTTGAAAACTGAAGAAGAGGAACGCGAGTACTTGAAAACAGAGTAAGAGGAACTATAGAGATCAGAGAAAGAGGAACATTAAACTTTGGATAAAGAGGAAGAAGAACGGTTACCTTTAAGAAACAGAGGAGGAGAAACTTGAGACCTTGGAAACTGAAGAACTTGAATTTTTTGAAAACTGAAGTTTTTTTTTTTTTTTTTTTTTTTTTTTTAAGGAAAGAAGAACGTATCTTGAAAACAAGATTAGAAGAACGTTATACCTTGAAAAAAGAAGTTGAGGAAATTTTTTTTTTTTTTTTTTTTTTTTTTTTTTTTTTGTCAAAGAGGAACATGTTCATGACGCATGGCCAAGATTTTGTTGCAAAAAAGGACAAATACAAAGAAGAGGTTATCCCGCGAACAAATATTTCTGCGAAGGGAACATTTGGACACTTGTCTTCCGCTCTCCAAATGGATGGAAGGAGGGAGGGAGGGAGAGAAGGAGGGAGGAAGGGAGGGAGAGAAGGAGGGGGGGAAGGAGGGAGAGAAGGAGGGAGGGAGGGAGGGAGGGAGAGAGGGAGGGGAGGAGGGAGGGAGGGAGGGGAGAGGAGGAGGGGAGGGAGAGAGGGAGGGAAGGAAGGGGAGGAGGGAGAGAGGGAGGGAGGGGAGAGGGAGGAGGGAGAGAAGAGAGGAGGGAGGGAGGGAGAGAAGGGGAGGAGGAGGAGAGAAGAGGGAGGAGGGGAAGAGGAGAGGAGGGAGAGAAGGAGGGGAGGGAGGGAAAGAGGGAGGGAGAGGAGAGAGGGAGGGAGGAAGAAAGGGAGGGAGAGGAGAGAAAGAGGGAAGGAGAGAAGGAGGGAGGAGGGAGAGAGGAAGGAGGGGAAGGAGAGAAGGAGGGAGAGAAGGAGGAGGGAGGGAGGGAGAGAAGGAGGGAGGGGAGGAAGGAGGGAGGGAGGAGAAGAGGAGAGAAGGAGGGAGGGAGGGAGGAGAGAGGGAGAGAGGGAGGGAGGAGGGAGGGGAGGATAGAAGAGGGAGGGAAGGAGAGAAGAGGGAGGGAGGAGAGGAGAGAGGAGGGAGGGAGAGAGAGGAGGGAGGGGGAGGGAGGGAGGGGAGGGAGGAGGGGAGGAGGGAGGAGAGAAGGAGGAGGGGGGAGAGGAGAGAAGGAGGGAGGGAGGAAGAAGGGAGGGAAGGAGGGGAGGGAGGGAGAGGAGAGAAGGGAGGGAGAGGAGGAGGGAGGAGGAGAGGAGAGAAGAGGAGGGAGGTCGGGGAGGGAGGGAGGAGAGG
>NW_028234418.1:35926868-35931868 GCF_977035675.1 Penaeus japonicus
ATGTTAATGATTTGGGGAAATAGCTGGGAATGCGGGTGATTGGAAATAATGAAAAATGGGATGTTTGGAAGTAGTAGTATTGATAACGTTGTTAATATTAGTAATATTAGTAATATTAGTAACAGCTATAGTGCTGGTGTTGTTGGTAACAATGATGATATTGGCAGTAGTAGTAATTCATTAGTTTTTGGTAAAAAATGATGATGGTGTTTTATATTAAATGCGGGCAAATTGATCGAATTCCCCATTGATGTATTGATGATGTTGCTAATAGTAATGATACTGCTAATAGTCCAAGTGATGGGGATATTGATAATAATGATGATATGGTAATACTAATTTTATGATGTTGGTAATAGCAAAGATAAGTACGGGTTAAAAATAAATAAATGATATTGGTGTAGGAATAATGAGAAAAGTAATGAAACCCCCAAGTGATATGATGATAAATTTTTATAAAAACAACAACATAATATCAGATGAATAATGTTAATAGGAGAATCCCTAATGACAGATCCTTTCATAATAATGACTGATACAGCAAAAAGACATAATAATATGAGAATAATGTAATTGTAGCTATTAATTATAATACAAGAATATAACTATGATTAAGATCGTGATGACAATGATGATGACAATGATAATCATTTGATACACTGTGAAAATGATGAACATAATACTGATGATGGGGGAGCTAAGGATGATAAGGATGACGATGATGATTATAACAGTGATAATGATAATAAGAATATGATAATGATAAGAATATGATGATGATAAGAATATGATAATGGTGATAAGAATATGATGAGGATGATAAGAATATGATACTGATGATAAGAATATGATAATGATAAGAATATGATAATGATAAGAATATGATAATGATAATAAGAATATGATGATAAGAATATGATAATGATTAAATTAATGTTGTTACAGTGGTGACATGTATAATAACGTTATGATATTTATAGCAATATTGATAGCAATTGTGGTAATGATAACAGATGATTATGGGAGCGATAGTAATGATCATTATAATTACTGTATTATGAAGGTTATAAAAGTCTCGTTTAGCATGATAGTGTTAATAATGATATGGCAAAAAATACTGAAACAATGAAACACTCTGTTGATGAAGACAATAACGATATATCTACTAAAATTCGTTTCGATAATATTGGAAAAAAAGGGTAAAAAAATTAGCAAAAAAAAAAAGAAAAAACTTCCCTTAAAAAACGACGCGTAAAACAAAACAACTATCGCAACAAGACAAACCCCCCCAAAAACAACAAACAACAATAACAGCAACAAACAAAACAAAAACAGCGAGATCCAAAAGAATAAAGTCCTTTAGGATTGTGGATTCGTCTCTCCAGCGTCGCCTCCTCGAAACCCGGTTTTGGGGGAAAAGATTTTGGGCCCAAAATTTTTCGGAATGCTGCGGGTCGAGGGGATGGGGAGAGGAGAGGGGGATGGGAGATGGTGGGAGGTTGGGGGAAGTGGGGAGGGAAGGAGGGAGAGGGTTGTGGGGATGGGGAGGAGTCGGAGAGGGGACGGCGCGAGCAGAGGAGAGAGGATGGGGGGAGTGGGGAGGGAAGGAGGGAGAGGATGGGGGGATGGGGAGAGGAGAGAGGATGGGGGGAGTGGGGAGGGAAGGAGGGAGAGGATGGGGGGATGGGGAGAGGGAGGAGACAGGATGGGGGGGGGGGAGGAGGGATAATGGGGGGAGTGGGGAGGGAGGAAGGGAGTAAGGGGGAGGGAAGGAGGGAGAGGATGGAGATGGAGGAGACAGGATGGGGGGAGGGGGAGGGCGGAAGGGAGAGAGGATGGGGGAAGGGAGAGAGGATGGGGGAAGGGAGAGAGGATGGGGGAAGGGGGAGAGGACGGGGGGAAGGGGGGAGAGGATGGGGGGAAAGGGAGAGGAGAGGAGGGGGATGGGGAGAATGAGGGGGGGAAGGGGGATGGGAAGGGAGGGAGAGGGAGGAGGAGGGGGCACAGGGGGATTGGTGGGAGGGAGGGGAAAGAAGGGGAGGAAAGGAGGTGGGGGAGGGGGAGGGGGATTGGGAGAGAGAAGGAAAGGGGTATGGGGGAGGGAGAAGGGGTAGGGAGGGAGGGGAGAGGAGAAGAGGGAAAGGGAGGGGGAGGGAGAGGGAGAGGAGGAAAGCGGAAAGAGGCAGGAGAGGGGGAGTAAGAGTTGTACGAGGTGAGGGGTTGAGGATGGGGAGGGGGAAGAGCAAAAGGAGAAGAGGGCGAGAAGTAGGAGGTGGTAGAAGGGGAGGGAGGAGGAAGAGGGGGAAAGAGGGATGGGGAGGAGGAGAGGAAAGAGGGGAAAGGGGAAGAAGAAAGAGAAGAAGAAGAGGAGGAGTAGGAATTGGAAAGAGGAGAAAAAGAAGAAGAAAAAGAGAAGGGAAGGGAAAGAAGAAGTATAAAGAGAAGGACGGGGGGGGGAGGTGTCGGCGACGGCGGCGAGAACGGGGAGGAGGGAGAGGGAGGTGGTGGGGGGGGGGGTATTGGGCTTTTAGAGTTCTTGGGAGACAATAAGCTCCCGACCATCTGCTGCGATTCATGCATGCAGAGCCGAAGTATGTGGGAGGAAAATCGCCTTTAACATCAACGCTAAAGGGACAACTTTGCATGTCCATTTTTTACTCTTTGTTGCATTTTTTTTTTTTTTTTTTTTTTTTTACCACGGATCAGATTTCTCTCTCTCTCTCTCTCTCTCTCTCTCTCTCTCTCTCTCTCTCTCTCTCTCTCTCTCTCTCTCTTCTCTCTCGCTCCTCTCTCTCTCTCTCTCTCTCTCTCTCTCTCTCTCTCTCTCTCTCTCTCTCTCTCTCTCTCTCTCTCTCTCTCTCTCTCTCTCTCTCTCTTACTCTCCTCTTCTCTCCCTCTCTCTTCTCGCTTTGTCATACATCATGTTAATATCAACGGTGACTTTTTGTGATTATTACTTTTTCTATTATGAAAAGATTACCATATTTTAGCAATATTTTTCCGAGTATTAAATCCCACCCATATTTTAATATCAAGAATAATTTCTTAACACTTTTCATAAGTTAAGTTGTTAAATTAGTCGTATTAATCCCCTTATTTATCACTTATCTGATCTGCTTGATTACCATTTATTTTATCTCCTTGTTTATCACTTGCTTGCCTTGTGTCTCGATGTGATACAATGCGCCCTCGCCAACTCAGACATTCCATTCCTTATTCCAGCGATGACCTGGATGATCTTTGACCTCATGGTGTCTGTTGCCTCTCGCCTTTCGGAGGAGGATGGTCACAGAATATTTTTTTTCTGGTTCAGTTCTGTCTCATAATGTGGGCGGCTAAAGGGCAATGGGAGTGATTATGGTAATGGCCTACTGTTACTTCTACTACAGCTACTCCTCCTCCTCCTCCTCCACCTCCTCCTCCTCCTACTACTACTACTACTACTACTACTCCTACTCCTACTCCTACTACTACTATTACTATTACTACTACTACTACTAGTATTACTCCTACTCCTCCTTCTCTTTCTTCTTCTTCTTCTTCTTCTTCTTCTTCTTCTCTCTTGTCTTCTTCCTCACTCCTTTCCTCCTCACTTCCTCCGCCTCCTCCTGCCTCTCCTTACCTTCTCCTCTCCTCCTCCTCCTTCCCTCCTCCTCCTCCTCCTCCTCTCCTGCTTCCTCCTCCTCATCTCTTCTTCCCTCCTCCTCCGCTCCTGCTTTCCCCCTCTCCTCTCTTCCCCCCTCCTCCTCCTCCTCCTCCTCCCTCCCTTCCTCCTCCTCCTCCTCCTCCTCCTCCTCCTCCTCCTCCTCCTCCTCCTCCTCCTCCTCCCCTCCCCCTCCTCTTCATCCTCTTCATCCTCCTCACCCTACTACTACTACTACTACTACTACATCTATTACCACTACCAATACCACCATTATTACTACAAATACTACTACCACTACCATACGACAATGCTGATATTGAAAATGAAAATTATTGTTAAACTGATGGGAGGAGTTAAAGAAAGAGTTGAGCGCTGAACAGTATACTTGCAGTGATCAGACAGATAGGGAGATCTGCAAGCTTATTTATAGGAAGACAATCTATTGGAGAGAGAGTAAGTGGATGGATGAGTGAATGAGTGAGTGAATGGGTGAGTGAGTAAGTACGTGAGTGAATGAATGAGTGAGTGAGTGAGAGTGAATTGGAGAGAGAGTAAGTGGATGGATGAGTGAATGAGTGAGTGAGTGAGTGAATGGGTGAGTGAGTAAGTACGTGAGTGAATGAGTGAGTGAGTGAGTGAGAGTGAATAAAATAGAGAGAGAAAGAGATAAAGAGAAAGGGGAAGGGGAAACCATACTTTCATTTTGTCTTCTGAAGTCATGACAATGGACTGTCACATCTTCACGGCACTGGTTGCCAGGGAAAGGGGAGGAAGGGGAAGGGCTGTGGAGGGGGGGGGGGGGGGGTGAGGGGGGGGGGGGGGAGGAGGAGGGTGGGGGAGGGGGGGGGGAGGAGGAGGAGAGAGGAGAGGGGTTTTTTGAGGGGGTGTTATTGTATAGTAGTTAATTGTGGGTTGGGGCGAGGGTTGTTTGTGTTTTGGGGGGTGGGTGGGAGGGTGAGGGGGGTAAGCGGGAAAAAAGGTTACTCTAATACCTAATACTGGACATCAATTGGCTAAAAGACCTTCTATAGATGAAGTCACCCATGACAACCTATGTCATTTGTAAGCGACATCCACACTACGGAAACCCTTTCGGGGAATAGGCAAAGGTTGAAGGCAGTCGTCTGCAACACAGCAAAGCGCGGCTGGTGCAAGATCGGGTGATATTATAGCCGTCATAATAGCACAGGAGGAAGGAAAACACTTGACGTGAGGAGATAGTAAACATTCTCCTGTTGAATGAGAGAAATCTTTTCAGTTTGATGGGAGAAGATCGAGAGAAGGTGACCCTCGAGTAAGGTAAACTGCCGGGGTGACAGAGCTGGGGTCGAGGAATAGAGCTGTGGGGAATCCG
>NW_028234418.1:35939368-35941868 GCF_977035675.1 Penaeus japonicus
TCTCCTCGTTGTGTCAGATTCTTTTTTCTTTTTCTTCTCTCCTTTCCTCCCCCCCCCCCCCCCCCCCCCCCCCCCCCTCTCTCTCTCTCTCTCTCTCTCTCCTCTCTCTCTCCCCCCCCCCCCCCCCCCCCCCCCCCCCCCCCCCCCCCCCCCCCCCCCCCCCCCCCCCCCCCCCCCCCCCCCCCCCCCCCCCCCCCCCCCCCTCCCCCTCTCTCTCTCTCTCTCTCTCTCTCTCTCTCTCTCTCTCTCTCTCTCTCTCTCTCTCTCTCTCTCTCTCTCTCTCTCTCTCTCTCTCTCTCTCTCTCTCTATCCTGAAGTCGTGTGGTATTTACATAAGGAACTATCTACGTTAAGCTGGATCGTCAGGCATGGGTGAGAAAGATCATTGTTAAAAAATAGAAATAACAATAAAGTGATAATATTGATAATGATAATAATAATGATGATAATGATAATGGCGAAGATAATGATATTAATAATAATGATGATGTTATTAACAATAACAATGATAATAATAATAACGATAATGATAATGATACTGCTCCTACTACTAATAATGATAGTAATAATGATGATAATGATGATAATATATGATAAAATGATAACAAATAGATTAATAAAAATGATAAAAGAAAAACAAACAAGAAACAAACAATGTCTATGATGAACTGAAGATAATAGTGATAAGTGATATTACTTCTTAATAATGAAAGTAATATTAGTTCTCAGAAATGTATGCAAAGCGGATTAGTTGATTAGTGTTGTGTTGTCAAAAAAAAAAAAAAAGTAAAAAAAAAAAAGTAAAAAAAAAAAAAAAAAGATAATTGCAAGACCAGAATTCTCTCTTTCTTTTGTGTGTGTGTGTTTGTGTGTGTGATTGTGTGTGTGTGATTGTGTGTGTGATTGTGTGTGTGTTTGTGTGTGTGATTGTGTGTTTGTGTGTGTGTGTGTGTGTGTGTGTGTAGTAGTGTGTGTGTGTGTGTACATGTGTGTGTATGTGCGTATGCGTGTGCGTCACGTGCACTAATACATGTATTTAACCTGGCACTGCATGCATGCTTGTGCCTGTTACTCGTCATTTCACCCAACTATTCCCCCTGTCAGCCGTGGGGCAGAAAAGGGACAAGATAATGACAGGAAGAAGTGGAGGAGGAGAAGGAGGAAGAAGTGGAGGAGGAGGAGGAGGATGAAGAAGAGCAGGAGGAGGAGGATAGAGGGGGGGGGAGATGGAAGAGGAAGAAGTGTATGAAAGGAGGTGGTGGGAAAGAGAAGGAGAGAAGAGACGTAGGGAGAGAAGTAGGAGGAGTAGAAGTAGTAGACAGCAAGGAGATAGAAAAGACGAGAGAAGAGGGGAGCAGCAGCAGGAGGAGGAGGAGGAGGAGGAGGAGGAGGAGGAGGAGGAGGAGGAGGAGGAGGAGAAGAAGAAGAAGAAGAAGAAGAAGAAGAAGAAGAAGGAGAAGAAGAAGAAGGAGGAGGAGGGAAGAAGGGAAGGAGAGAGGAGGAGGAGGAGGAGGAGGAGGAGGAGGAGGAGGAGGAGGAGGAGGAGGAGGAGGAGGAGGAGGAGGGAAGAAGGGAAGGAGAGAGGAGGAGGAGAAGGAGAAGGGAAGGAGGGACAGAGAGAGGAGGAGGCGGGAAAAAGAAAGGAGGGAAGAAGGGAAGAAGAGAGGAGGAGGCGGGAAAAAGAGAGGAGGGAAGAAGGGAAGGAGAGAAGAAGGGAAGGAGAGAGGAGAGAAGAAGGGAAGGAGAGAGGAGAGAAGAAGGGAAGGAGAGAGGAGAGAAGAAGGGAAGGAGAGATGAGGAGGAGGGAAGGAGAGAGGAGGGAGGGAGGGAGGGAGGGTGTTAAAGTGGCAGTCTCAAGAGTGCTGGAAGGGGAGGATGTCTGGCCCGTGGGAGTCGCTCACCCTAATCAATACTCACTCCACTTAATATATATAAAACTTCTTTCCAAGCTCACTGCAACATGATCCTCGTTTCGTCGCCGGGAAATTTATGGCTCAAATGTGGGAGGAGGGAGAGGGAGAGGGAGAGGGAGAGGGAGAGGGAGAGGGAGAGGGAGAGGGAGAGGGAGAGGGAGAGGGAAGGGAGAGGGAGAGGGAGAGGGAGAGGGAGAGGGAGAGGGAGAGGGGGAGAAAGAGGGGGAGAAAGAGGGGGAGAGATAGAGGAAAGGGGATGGGGATGGGGATGGGGAGAGGGAGAGGGAGAGGGAGAGGGAGAGGGAGAGGGAGAGGGGGAGAGAGAGAGGGAGGGGGAGGGGAGGGGGAGGGAGAGGGAGAGGGAGAGGGAGAGGGAGAGGGAGAGGGAGAGGGGGAGGGAGAGGGAGAGGGAGAGGGAGAGGGAGAGGGAGAGGGAGAGGGATGGGGAGGGAGATGGGGAGGGAGAGGGAGAGGGAGAGGGAGAGGGGGAGAGGGAATGAGAGGGGGAGAAAGAGGGGAGAGATAGAGGAAGGGGGATGGGGAGGGGGAGAAAGAGGGGGAGAGATAGAGGAAGGGGGATGGGGATG
>NW_028234418.1:35946868-35951868 GCF_977035675.1 Penaeus japonicus
GATCTAACATTGTAAAGGTCATTTCATGTTGGCCCATGTGTGTCCAAGAGCAATCAATTAGGATTTTTTTGAGACTGAATGGAATAGAATCAGTAAGATTAATGTAAATACCTATTTACTTTTGTCTCATGTCACCTATTCCTCATTTAGCTAAAGTCTGAGAGGTTTTAAGGTTTGACCAGAATCAGATCCATACTAGGACAGAAAATGTATGTGTAACTCATGTATCTAACATGTCCTGTACTGGGCAATTTTTGTGAATACGGAATGATTAGTCATTTGAATACTAATGATAGTGTCTTTGTTTGCATAGATTAACAACAAGTTGTGAATTAGAGCGTAGATGCAAATTAAGGCTGCATTTGTAATGCTTTGGACACATTTTTTTTTCTAAATGTCACCATATCACAACAGTAATTGTGAATTTGGAGATATGAATGTGTTCCAATAAATAATTTAACCATTTGACTCAAAGTATCTACAATTATTGAATGTACAGTCTATATTAAGATCAAATAGATCATCTCAACCATTATCTATATCTCTTTCTATAACTTTTCAAATGCCACATTATTTTCTGTCATTGGTACTAATCAAATAATATACTGTATTCACATTTAACTTCCCACATTTCTTGTCAATTTAAGGAGACTTTGCTCTCAAGACCCTCATTAATTATTTCTCAGCTGCATCTTCATCTATTTGTGTTACATTCTCTATAGACCTTTAATGAACTTTAGAGTAGTAGTTAGAAACATAAGATGTATACACATGGTAAATAAAACACAGTGAGTGCATGAGTTCTACACAAATATACAATTATGAGCGGCAGAATTTGTAATTACCAATAAAGGGCCTTGATACATTTTTGTGGATTTTGGGGACATATCATTTAAATGAATGAAATATATTTAGTTAAGAAATCAATATTCCCAACAAAAATAATGCCTGAAATATTGCGTATTATGAAGAATATGTGGCATAATGTGATTTGCAAAAAATTCACCCAAGCCCTTTCGAATAATAGGGCTTCCAGCATAAAAGTAAAATTGTTTTATGATAGGAATTTAATACTTGTCCATTAAAGAACTATAAGTAATTCCTATGAAAGTCATGGATGAGGCAGAGTTTCTATAGTATTACCGATTATTTTTGCCTAGTATGGAATAGCCCAAAACTACCTATTCCAGACTCATCACTCTGTAAGCGCTTTCCATGAAGTCACATTGAAAAATAGTGTGTTTAATCTTCCTTGCTACAGATGACTCTGCCTTGATGCTCAGCAGATACACTTGATGATTTTGTTTTTAATATTGGTGTTATAAAGAAGTTTATGTATTACACAACTTAAGCAGTACAGGAACCTTGTTGTCCTTTGGATATATATTAATATATAGAGCTTAATTGTGTCTTAGTATAAGAAAAAAATTACATTTTATAGGATGTCACCAGCCACATACTGTATGCAGTGTGATGTAAGAAAACTGCTGGTAAATCTTATCTTGTATTAAAGCTCATATTGAAAGTGACTACTGTACATAAAATTACTTACAAGTCAATTTGCCTTAATTATTCAAAACTGGTTTAACACACTGTGCATCAATGTGACTAAAGATTTAGGCATGTGCTGTTTGTAATTAGGATGTAAGGAGTGGTTTATGTACCAAGAACTCAATATGCCATATTTTTGGAATGATCTCAGACTATCACCACAGAAGTTCAGTGTTTTCTGGCTTTCATTTTTGTACCAATCTGGAAGAGAACATGGTACCGAGACCCCTATCTGTAAGGGGTCCTCCGAAACTTCAAGTAAACAAGTGTTGGGAATATAACCATTTCCTTTATCCTGTGGCCATTGTTTTTGTTTTCTCCTGCCCTTTGATGTAAACACTGAAAACTAGGAATACCAAACGTATCCTCCAGGGAACGCTGACCTGTAACTGGCCTACTCGAGTTGATTCCTAGAATACGGCTGTGAAACAGTTAGTTCCACAATTGTAAAGAAAAAACCACTACACATGTGTCTGGCCTTAGTTCTGTAATGTGTCATTGGAGTTTGTTGTAATTTTGTGATAATGGATTTTCCCCATCATGACTCCTTAACATTGTGTCATTGTCAGGGATTTTGGGCTTTATCCTGGGTTGCAGTAAGTTTCAATTTTCCTTTCCACAGAAACAAAGGAAACTGGCCTTATTGAAAATTTCTAAGGCTCAGAATCTCTGATTACGGCCATATGTCTGAAAGCAAATGCAAGATGTCATCTCGTGAATATTATATATCTCCAAAGTGATTGGATGGTGAATATCAGCCCATCAGTAGAGATATAAGTATGTGAGTCAGGCATTCAGCACTATGTACTGGCCAATGTCACAACAACTGTGTACAAGAGAAGTGTTAATGTGTTATGTATCCTTCTATCTCCAGTGTATGAATGGCTACATTCAGAGAACAAGTTATTTTAATATTTGAAATTTAGTTGTGGTTTGACTATGATTACATTCATTTTTTTTTTTGCTAGTGTTTCTTTCCGTGATTTAAAGAGATATAATTTTTTTTTTGTCACCTCTGGCTTGTCTTCTCCTATCCCATATGATGAAAGAAATGCACAACTCCGTTGCCTTTTCTCTCACTGGGCCTTTTTTAAAACTTGCCTCAGGATGCAGCCACTACCTATGTCTTTGTACCTGTGGTGTGACAAGTGGTGATGAACACTACTTGATGTGATTGTAAGTTCATTATCAGAAGTCACTACACAAATGTAAACTCATTGAAATAATCAAGTAGGAGATAACATGGTAACTTCAGTCTTCTTATAAGGATCACTTGTTGTCCGAGCGTTATATATTCTAGTATAAGAATAGTCATTTAAACAGTGGAATGACTATTATTTTCTTAGTGTATAGATGCCGAAGGGAATAGACTTGTGTCAAGAAGACTTAGTATCCATGAAGATCTAACCTAAAGTCATGAATGGAGCAGAGCAAATAATTAGTTTAAGGAAGTTTAGCCATACTTAATCTTCCTTAAATTGATTGTTGTCTTTGTACTGTCTGTGTTGTTGGTATGCGGTGATGTAGAGTCAACAACGCCCTGTAGGTGTAGGTGGCGACCAGTTGTTGTTAGTTATTGTGAAAACACGACAAAAATCATCGCAGATTTAAAAGGCAGGCTTAATCATCAATAAAGAATTATGTTGCGATATTGCATCTTTCAATTCTCCTGAGGTAGCGAATGTGTGATTTACTCATTATTTGACTATATGTTAAAAAGAAATACACGATTGTATAGAAAAAAAATGAGGTATTGACAAGCAGTACATCAGCTTTAAGTAGGAAAAAAAAGCATTAAACATGACATGTATCTAAGGAAAAAAATAAAGATATAATGACTGGTAGTAATTATACTTATTGTGTTACAATGTTAATATAGGGTGTTCAGATCTGCTTTTTCACATCAGACAAACAGTAAAGTTCTGTACTGGAACCTATTAAGATGTTAGTAAAGACAACTTTCACTATATTTACTATAGATAATTGCGACAATTCAGTGTAAAATAAACACTGATGATGAACATTAAAACTGGAACCAGAATGTGTTTACGAGTTGGGGGTGGACTGTGCAATATGAACATCAGGCACCATAAGCACGAAGCCATATGCAATATAGGCATTCCTAAGCTAGCAATACCAAGGGATGCCAGAGACTTCCTAATTGAAATAAAATTTGCAATGGTTGAGGATTATGAAGAAAAACAAAACAATGATTCGTGGAATAGGCGAAGATACAATATGCCGGTAAGATAAATTCATATAGGCTTGGATCAGTAAAGAAAGAGTGACCTGGAAAAGTCTACTTAAGTTTACGGTGCCATCACGGAAAAAGTTAAGGGAACCACCATACCGGATGGTCTGTGCGGGGTGGCATCTCCGCAAGTGCAGACTTTTAGCATTGCACTGTCATTTTCAAGCACTTCAAAACAAACTTTGGAGCTTATATGTTGATTGATACTGTAAATATGATATCAGCAGTAAGTAGGAGATGCAGGATCTTATGGCTTCAGTAAAGAGAAGAAAAGCAAAGAAAAGGAAGGAAAAAAACAACAACAAAAAAGCTACCTAAACGTAACCATATTGCATGCATAGAAATGTGCAGGAAGCTCTATATACATACAATTTCAGCCGACATTTTGCAAACAATTTTAGTAGAACAGTATGAACATTTCCGGCAAAATTATCCACATGTTACTGTATATTAAATGTTACTCCATTGAGAGGGGCGCATTTTATCACTCTAATGGGGAAGGGGAGGAACTTGTACATCAAATGCATGAACATACATTAGCTTTTATAGTGTAAGATTTATTTTTAAAGGGGATCTTTAGGTACTTCTTCCTTTCAGTTCTGGCGCACTTTTAAGTTATAAGATATTTTTCTTATTGAGGAAAAACTCACCGGTATTGCAGACTTATAGATATGCACCTGCATTGAGCAAAATACATAACTACAATTTTCAACAGCTAACTAATAACAACAACTGATCTGAATCTAAATCTGAGAGAGTGATAGAAATAGATAGATAAATAGATAGAGAAAGATAGAGATAGATAGATAGATAATGAGAGAGAGAGAGAGAGAGAGAGAGAGAGAGAGAGAGAGAGAGGGGGGGGGAGAGAGAGAGAAAAAGATAGATAGAGAGAGAAAGAGCGAGATAGAGAGAGAGAATGAGAAAGAGAGAGAGAGAAAGAGAGAGAGGGAGGGAGAAAAAGAGGGAAAGAGAGAGAGAGAGAGAGAGAGAGAGAGAGAGAGAGAGAGAGAGAGAGAGAGAGAGAGAGAGAGAGAGAGAGAGAGAGACAAAGAGAGAGAGAGAGAGATAGATAGAGAGAGAGAAAGAGAGAGAGAGAGAGAACGAAGGACAGACAGACAGACAGAGAGAAAGAGAGAGTGAGAGAGAAAGAGAGAGAGAGAGAGAGAGAGAAAGGGGAGGAGAGAGAGAGGGGCCG
>NW_028234418.1:35966868-35974368 GCF_977035675.1 Penaeus japonicus
AGCTACGACAATGTAAGTATTCCTGTGTAATCCAATTTGTAAAGTGTAAAGGTAATATACACAATATCTCCTCGTTACTGTTTCAGATGGAAAATGTTCTCGATACATTTGCCCGTGTTACTATCATGCCCACTTCTAAATTAAATCCTTTCTGAAATCCTGAAATCCTTTCTAATCTTCACATATTAAGTATTTGTTGTGCAATCTTATTTGATTTCTAGTCCAAATATAAGTTGTGCCATATATATATATATATATATATATACACAGTATCAATTCTACTGATAACCCATCTATTTTTGTCTCTTGTTTTCGAAAACTATTTGAAATGACTTCGGAAGACGGTTATACATCAAGGACGCCATTTTATTTATTTACATATGACGTCACGCTTGAGCTTTGCACGGTCGCCAGGGGCTTGCTTAAAATCAAGCGCTTGTGACGTCACGAAGGCTACGCTCAAGATTTGACACATTTTAAAAACAGGATAGTCGCGCCAGACTTAAGCCCGGCTCAAAATTCGGCACGACAAAATGCGGCTTAAATGACACTCAAAACACACTTACAAATAGAAAAAAAAAGAGATAGGAGACAACCCCAGAAGAAGACCCCACGCATCACAAATATCCAGTAACTTGATTTTTTCACGGCATTCCTCACACCTGGCAGATTCTGTGGCAGTAACCTGAATGACGTAGCAGAGAGCACCGCATTCAACGGGCCGAAGACCTTTAGCCTCACCTTCACGTCGTCCTCAGCTGACGGAGGCAAAACGGCGGCTGGCTTCAGCTACCATATTCAAGGTTTACCGCCGTAGTATTATGTGTCTTTGAATTGCTCTTTGTTCTTTGCCTTTCCACAAGTCGGTTGGAGATGTTGTGTTAGATTAGGTTACGTTCAGACTTCCGACTAACTCGAACATTAGTCAAAGGGAAATTTCCAACATATTTCATGATTTATGTAAGATTTAAATATCTTGAATTAAAATCGCAAGATTAGAAGACTGTTACAAAACACCAATTCAAAGCATAACAATCTTAATTACTACACCGAAGCTTATGATGAAAATAGATAAAAAGTGTTGATTATTTACCTCGGTGATATTTGTTGTATCATGTAAATATATGCATGAGTCATAATGCTAATGAATTAACATATTAACATATACTTTTACAATGTCGTTCACACAGGCTACGATTTGATGGGCAAATAGAATCATCTTTAGTCAGATATCAAGGTAAGTCCATATAGAAAATGTCTACAGTGTTTCTTCGTGATAAATATCAATAGGACTCATTATCGACTATACACTCATATCTTATTTGCCATCTGTATCATGTAAAAATAAATGATAGATAAAAAAAACGATAGGGGGATGTTGCCATAATACACTACTCTTAACTATACGTTGTTCTCGTCTGTTATTTTGGGATGCGATCTGATTCCATAACTTTGCGGTTACAGTAAGGAATACTTTGGGTTTCTATGGACAATTTCAAGTTTAAAACCAGTTTCGCTTTGCCATTTCTCAAAAGGATCACCAAACGGTGGCATTAACAACATTAACAATATCACTAGATATCTCACAATACACCACTCATTTTTCGAAATTCATTTGCCATAAACAAACTTGCTGGCTTATTCAGTTCTGCATTTATTGCCTCAAAATTATACTAAAAGGCTACGAACTGCTTTCATTATTATGGAAACGATATTATCTTGTGTGCTGAAAGACCCATTCTAACATCTTCCATAACTCGATACAGTCACACACCGAATTAGTTCAAAATGTCTCTGTTACGGGTCTTTAAGAATGTCATATGTATTCAAAATGGCCTCGGAAACAGACACACCACCCATTACAGCATGTTACTCATATCATTTATCACTTCTTGACTTGATACCTTCGTACGTGGCAACAATTTTTTTCGGTCACAGTCGCATTCCCCTTCGATATTTTTAATAATTTGCTTTGGTTTCAGCACATAATAGAGCATACGTCTCCTACGATATAAAGCATGTCTCTTCTTTAAGTCATTTGTCTAGCACACTATTTATCATACCTTTGCACATTACTATTATTTTATATTTTTCTTATTTACTCTGTTTAAATTTGATTTTCGTTTCAGGATCTCCACGTCGCTACATCTATATGTGAAGCATGAACTACGAGATTATGTAGAATGTCTACTTGTAAGACTGCAGATCATATAGAGGATTTGGAAGATTATACACTAGCAACGTGAAGCAAGATATCTATGATGCATAAAACAAATTTTATTAAAAATAATCTTCTACATTTCTTTGTTTTTTTTCCCTATATGCCCAGAAGCTAAACCAAGTAAGTGATCAGATCAGACCTCCAGCTGCCGGAACCACACACACACACACACAATCACACACACACACACACACACACAATCACACACACACAGACACACAATCACACCCACACACAGACACAATCACACACACACACACAGACACAATCACACACACACACAGATACACAATCACACCCACACACACACACAATCACACACACACACACAATCACACCCACACACACACACACAATCACACACAATCACACCCACGCACACACACACACACAATCACACACACATATACATACATATATACATACATATACGTGTGTAATTATACTATCTATCCATATCCATAATCAAATGAAATGGTAATTCCAATGAATACAGGACTGGGCACACTGATTACAGTTATAAAATCTAACCTTTTCCACTTCAACCTTCATATACTATTTTCGTTAATCCATAAGGGGAAGACATACAACATGTAACTTGCGTGTCGTCTGCTAATATACAACATGTGTAATTAACAAGTCAGTAGTTAAAATGGGGTCTTTTACCGAAGACTTTTGTATCAAATAATTCTAATTTTTTTAGTAGATTTATCAATATCAGTGGTAATAGCAGTCATGTAGATGATAAAATGTCACTAATATGTCAATAATAACGATGATAATAATAACAACAGCGATGATAGTAATTTTCATATCAATAATCACGATTACATAACCACAACTAATACCATCAATGATAAAAGACACAGATAACAATAACACTGTTACCGTGCCCTCATATTAATAAAGATATCAATCAGAAAATAATGATGATGCTGATGTGGTAAGATGAATACTAATGATAAGAATTATAAAAAAAAAAAAACGATTTTAATGATATTTATTTTAGTTATGATGATGAGAAAATAATGATGATGCTGATGATGTGATAAGATGGATACTGATGATGAGAATAATGAAAAAATAAATTAAAACAATGAGGTGAACAATAATTACGATATTGAGGATAATTCTTTTAGTTATGATGATGATGGTGATGTTAATAACAGTAATATTACTACTAATTGAGTTCATTATGAGAAGAAGGATAACAGAAAAGATGGTATTAATGACGCTGATGATGATGATAATATTGATATGGTAATAATGATAATGATACTAATATTAATGACAATAGTAACAATGGCAGTACTTCTACTACTACGACAACAAATGATGATAATGATAAAGATAATAGCAATGATAATAATGATGATAATAGTAATGATGATGTTGATAATAATAATAATGATTATAATAGTGATGTTAATAATAATAATAATAATAATGTTAACAATGCTACTGCTAATACTAATGATGCTGCTGATACTGATGAGAATGATGACGATGATGATGACTATGACTATGATAATAATGATAACAGTAATTATCATGATGATGATGATGATGATGATAATAATGATAATAATAATGAAGATAATAATGATTATATCAATAATAGTAATGATAATAATTAAAATAGTAATGATAATGATAAGAATGAAAAAAAAGATAATAATGATAACAATTAAAATGGTGATGATAATGATAAGAATGAAAAAATGATAATAATGATAATCATGATATAGTCCTTACACACAAACGAAGTGTTGAATACCTAAGTCTACCCTAAAAAGAACAGAATTTCCTCGTTTTCTGTGACACGTCGTTTGTTTACATGTCACTCCCAAGACTCAGCTGAGAGGATGATGGTGGACTCTTATTGAAAAAAAAGGTATTATGGGATAATTTGCGGGTATTTTCATGTTTCTTTTGAGTGTGTGTGACTTCATGATATTCCTGATATGTATCCAAGCTGTTATTAAGCGGTGATGCAGTGCAACAAGTAATTCAGAGTGTTGACTTTCATTTTTTTTTCTTTTTATTGCATACGAGAATATGTATTTACGATTTGATTCATTACAAATTTCATATTATAATCGTGATTTCTTGACTCTAGGCAAGAATGCAACCTCAGCTGACAGGGACCCTTAAACTGTAGACTTTTAAACGTAAAAGTAACATTTTGTATTATTTTGTATTATTCTTTAAAATAGGGCAAAGTCTTAAAGTCTTCGGTTATTACAACACGACTCTCACTGTCAAGAATCATAACTTGTGATGTGCCGGATGTGATGAAAATGATTCTGATGTCCATATTTGAGGCAAATCTTTTAGTTTTTCGAGTTATCTCCCCCCCCCCCTCACTGAAAAACCTGGATACTTTATTTTCAATTTGCTTTGGAAATGTCTAATATGAAACATACCATATCTTTTATCAAATTATTTTTCTTGAAAGCTCATTTTCAGTAACTAATACCACATCAAATATAGAAGCTAAGCTCTCTCTAGTAATTGATGTATTTCAAAGTTATTGGGCAATAAGAGTTGTACTTTGCAATTAAATAGACGTTATTTAGGCTTATAGAATAAGTAGCTTATATATGTGGCAGTTCTTTTTACTGTTTCATCTGTAATAGAATGTTCAGCTCCTCTCTGTTAATTATTAGACTTGTAAATATACCATTCAGAAAAGATATGCCAGATTGAGCACACTGACTTATGTATAGCATCTTTTTATTCCTTTTTTGTGTATGTTTATTTGCTTTTTCAAATATATACAAAATCAAGATAGGTTTATAATTCTCCATTATCTCCAAAACTTTTCCAGTGCATAATTAACATTTCTATTACTGCATGTAATTTAATTTTAACATTAGTTGCACAGTGGCTTTTCTGCTAACTTGCATTTATATATTTACCTCTAAATCTTGTTGATAGTCAGTTTAATGGTAGGAAATTGTTTATTGCAATAAATCCCAGTATTATTTCTAGAATTATCTCCTGCTGTCTACTACAGTATTCAAAGCTTATATAATAATATCTCATAATTTAGGATATTTTCCTTATGTCTTTGCATCCTATTGCTCTCAGAATGAAGGAAATAAATACATGATTGTATAAACCAGACACACTTAGAATTATTCATCCTGTATATGAAATTTTATTTTTCTTTCTCACTTAAACCACTCATGACAGGGGCATTCCAGCCTTGCATGTCACAATGCCGGGGCTCTCGAACGCATAGGCCTAAATCAGTTAAATAAACGACGCCGTATGACGTCACCCAGCGAACAGGCCTTGAATGTGCGGTACCCGTGGTGTACCACTCGTCCAGAGAAGGTTAATGCTCGATTTCTCAGCCTTTGCTCTCCTTGTAACATTCTCTTTCAATTACAGAACGATACTTGATGTAAACCTGGAAAACTATACAGCTGCAGGCAGTGGGCAGGAGAACTTCAGGCCTTTTTTGAACACCTAAGTGGAGTCCCCGGCCTGCAGGTATGGGAAGAGTAGTATGCATTTCAGCTTGCATGTCGCAAATTACAGGGACATTGTAATCATGCTCATCCTCGTTTTACTCCTCCCCAAAATATTGATAGAAGTTATCATTTCTGGTACTTCGATATATGCAAGCATTTTGGATGTGCAAAAACCCTTATATGCTTGTCTGTGTTTAAATGTGTGTATATATATATATATATATATATATATATATATATATATATATATATATATATATATATATATATATACATAAATATTTGTTGTTGTTTTTCTGTAGAAGTGACATGCATCAGTGAAAACTAAAAGCTAAATGCAAATCAAACTTATCAGACAATTATTGATATTCTCCACAACCCTTTTACTCCACCTAGTCAATATCCATACTTTTCATATGTGACTAATTGTACGTATTGAAATATTATGAATACCAGCATGCACACACACACACACACACACACACACACACACACACACACACACACACACACACACACACACACACACACACACACACACACACACACACACACACACACACAACACACACACACACACACACACACACACACACACACACACACACACACCACACACACACACACACACACACACACACACACACACACACACACACACACACACACACACACACACACACACACACACACACACACACACACACACACACACACACACACACACACACACACACACACACACACACACACACACACACACAAAGAAAGATGCTTTGTACATTGAAAAGAAAAGAGGAATCAATGTATATCTTATTTTCTTATTAATTCCAGTGTTCGTAAGGTATCCATTAATGGGGTAAGAAGGCCTATGGTAATTTGTGTTCAGGAGATCTTCCAACCCACACAAAATGCCTACAGCTGGTGCTATGACCCTGATGTTCATCGGGGTTGTACTCTTTGCCAGCATACTCTTCATTACGTGCTTTAAGCGGCAGGTCGGGCGTATTAAGGAGCGTTCAAGACGTGATCCTCACATTCCAGGTTCTGAGGCGAAAAGAGTAAGGGATTACTTCTTTCATCAGAGTTCATCAGTACTATAAAATTGTTGAAATAATGTTGTGACTGAGTACCAGAGTGACTGAGTGACAGACGGACGGACGGACGGACAGA
The DNA here is from genome assembly GCF_977035675.1 of Penaeus japonicus. Taxonomy (NCBI): domain Eukaryota; kingdom Metazoa; phylum Arthropoda; class Malacostraca; order Decapoda; family Penaeidae; genus Penaeus; species Penaeus japonicus. The sequence goes on from NW_028234418.1 coordinate 35,973,745, forward strand.
CGGATAGATGATGATATACATAGATCCAGACATAGACACATTTTATGTAGAACCTAGTTGTATATATTTGTATATGAATTTATATCAATATATGGATAAACGTATGTGTATATGTATATGTTTATATTTATATGTATATATGTTTATATGTATATATGTTTATATATACATAGATGTATATATTTTTTACATGTGTATGTATATGGTTATGGATATGTACATGTGTATGGATATGTATATGTATATGTATATGTATATGTATATGTATATGTATTTGTTTATGTATGTGTTTATATGTATTTATGTATATATATGTATATATATATGTATATATATGTATATATATGTCTATATATATGTATATATATACATATATATATGTATATATATACATATATATATATACATACATACATACATACATACATATAGATATACTTATATATACATATATATATACATATACATATATATATATATATATATATATATATATATATATATATATATATATATATATATATATATATTTATATATATATATATATATATATATATATATATATATATATATATACATATATATATATATATATATATATATATGTGTATATATATATATAT
>NW_028234418.1:35999368-36006868 GCF_977035675.1 Penaeus japonicus
ATTAGTAATCTGTGTGTTATATATATATAAAAAATTTTAAAATAAATATATATAAATATTAATATTAATAATAATACAGACCCCCCAAATTTAAAAAAACACACACCCCACACACAAAACAAACCCACCCCACACACACACACCCACACACAAATATAAATATTAAAATATTATATATATTAAAAAAAATTATATAGTTAAATATGTATAAATATATAAACATATGTTACAAAATAGTATATATATTATTATTTATATTAAAAAATATATAAAATAATATATTATCCCTATATATTTACGTTTTTGTATTTCAAATCATAATATATGCATATTCTAATATAAATATATAAATATAAATATTATATTATATATAATAAAAAATAATAATAATATAAATATATAAAAAATGTCCTATTATTTTAAATATTAAAATAATAATATATATATATAATAAAATATATAAATATATATACTATATAATATATATATATATATAATAAAAAAAAATATATATATATATTATATATATATAAATAAAAATAAATATATATAAACATAAATAATATTATATATATATATATATAATATATATTTTATTTGTTATGGTTGGGTTTTTGGGGGTTTTTTTTAAAAAAATATTAAACAAAAATAAAATATATAATTAAAAATAAAATATATAAAAATAATAAAAAATTTAAAAATTTTTAAAAACAAAAAATAGTAAAAAATATAAAATATCAAAAAATCAATAAAATGTAAAAATTTAAAATATAATAAAAAATCATCTAACAAAAACCCCCCACACCCCCACACACACACACACACACAAACACACACCACACCAAAACCCCCAAACACACCACCCACACCCACACACACACACACACACACACACACACACACACGCCCAAACATAAAAATATAAAATAAAATTTAAATATATAATTATATATTATAAAATATTAATATATAAAATAATATAAATAATATAAATAAATTAAATTAATAATATAAAATTAATAATATTTTAATTTTAATATATAAATATATAATATATAAATTAAAATATATAATGTAATATATAATTTATAAAAATATATAAATAAAAAAAATAATAAATAAATATATATAAATATAATATCTATATAATAAAAATATATATAAAATATATAAATATATAAATATATATTCTCCCTATAAATATATATATATAATTATTATATATAAATATAAAAATATATATAATATAAATATATAATAAAAATAATTATAAATAATATAAATATATAATATAGATATCTATATAATATAAAAATAACCAATTATACATATATAATATATATATAAAAATAAATATAAAAAAAATAATATACATATATATAAAATATAAATATATATATATATATTAATATATTAAATAATATATAAAATATAATATATATCATTAATACATTAATATAATATATATAACATATATATATATATATATATACATACGTATAAATTAACCCAATCCCGACGGACCCGGCAATAAGTGGAAACCCCCTACACCAGTCCTATGCAATATTGTTGTATTATATATATCATCATACTCGTATGACGCCCAAACATCTGGCATTTAGCTGGGTCACACGGGTGTGACGCACCGTCGTCAAATATAATAAAATTAATAATAATACAAATTATATACATATAATAAACATCCATATATAATGTATTAAGAATATATTATTATTTTATATATACATACATAAATATACCTACAAATATATTTACATATATACATAATACATATATTTTTTTAATATATAAAATTATTATTATTTAATTTTATAATAAATATATATAATATATATATATATATATAGATATATACATACATAAAATACTTACATATATATATTACATACATATATTAATACAATATACATAATACATACAAACATAAAAATATACATATACATTTATATACCTACATATATATTTTATAAACATAATTATACAAATTAAATTTAATTAATAGTACATATTAAATACATAAATATATAATATATAAAAATTTTATATATAATATAATAATATAATAATATATATTATATAGTTTGTATACATATACATACATATATTTATAATATATATATTAAAAATAAATATATATATTTTTAATAATATATATATATTTTTATAATAAATATTAATTATACAAATTTTTTTAATAAATACATATATAATTTAAGTTATATATATAATATATGTATATTATAATATTAAATTAATTATAATATAAATTTTATAAATATATGTATAATTATAAATATTCAATTTAATATATTCTATACATATTAAATATATATACGCATATAATATAATTATATGTATAATATTTTATAATTACAAATATATATATTTTTGTATACAAATAAAATATATATAAAAAATAATATACTATAATATATATACAAATTTATATGACATATATAAATATAAATACATATAATATATTTACTTAATTTATATTTTAATAAATATACATATATAAAAAATATTTGTATACAAAATATATATACATATGTATATTATATATATAAAATATATATATAATTATATTATATATATAAATATAATATTTATATCCATTCTATATTTACATAATTAAATATATATATATCTAAACCTATAAAGATGCATATAAATTTGTATAAATACAAAGATATATGTATAGATATAACCTTGGTGATAATATATAATATATACATAAATATAACATTATATAATATTATATAATTTAATAAAAATATATAATATAGACATATATAATATATATATATTATATATATAAATATATATATAAAACGAAAATATAATATATAATAAATTATATATGATATATATATGATATATATAAAATATATGTAGTATATAATGTTTATATAATAAATATGTGATATATATAATATAAAAATATAATATATATATGAAATATATATGATATATATCATATATATCTATGATATATTTAAATAATAAATATATATATAAGTGATATATATATAATATGTATGTAACATATATATTATATACGATGTATATAATATATATAAAATATATATAATATATATTATGTATATAATATCAATTATATGTATAATTTGTAATATATATATAATATATATTATACATACAATATATATTATACATATAATATATATTATGTATAACATAATATATGATATTTATTATATATAATATATCTTATATATAATATCTATTATATATGATATATTAAATATGAAATATTTTATCTACATAATATATATTATATATTATATATTATATATGTATAAAATATATTATATATGTAATATATATTATATATAAGATAATATACAATGTATATATATTATATACATATAATATACAAATAAATATATAAATTATATATATATATATTATATATATAAATATATATAAATATATATATATATAAGTATATTTATATTATATAGATATATATATATATATATATATATATATATATATACATATATATATAATGTATATATATTATAAATATAATGTATATATATCTATTATTTATATAATGTATGTATATTATATATTTATTGTATATATATGATATATATAATTTATATATATCATATATATAATGTATATATATTACATATAATGTATATGTATTATATTTATAATGTATATATATTTGATATTATATATAATAATGATATATATAGATATATATATATATAAAATATATATATATATATATATATATAAATAAATAGAAATATGATATAATATTATAGTATGAATCTAATATATAAATATATAATATATATATTATAAATATATATTATATATATATATATATATCTATAATATATTGATATATATCATATATATCATTATATATAATTATCATAATATGATACATATATACGATATATATGATATATAAATGATAAATGTATATGTAATAATATCATTATATATGAGATATATAAATATATATGATATAAATAATATACATATAATAAATATAAAATGTAGATAAATATAATATATATATATAATATATATATATATAAATATATATTATAATATATTAATATAAATATTAATATAATAAATGATATATATAATATATATAATATATTATATATTAATATATAAATTATATATATATACATAAAATATAATTTCTATATAACGTATAAAGTAAATAACATATATGCATTAATATATAATTCATATAAATATAAATGTAATATATATATATTGTAATATATAATGTATAATATATTATATATAATGTATATATCTTATTAATATAATGTATATAGATAAATTAAATATATTGTATATATAATGTATATATATTAAATATATACGTGTATTTATCATATAAAAATATATACATTAAATAGTATAATGTTATATTATATATATATAAAAGATAATCAAATATAATTTTTATTTAAATAAAATGTATATAAGTTATATATAAAGTTTGTATATTAGTATAGTTGTATAAATGTTATAAATATAATGTAAATATATTATATAATAAAGTACAATAATATACATAAATATGAAGTATATTGTATTATATATATAATTATTATATATAGTATATATATAATGTTTTATATGTTTATATAAATCATGTAATATATATTATATATAAATGTTATATAAATAATAATATAACTTATATATATTATATATCATTTATACTATAAAATAATAAAATAAGATGTATATATAATATATATATAATGTATATATATTGCATGTATATATTATTTATTTAATGTATATATATTATGTATATAATGTATATATGATATATATAATATATTTATAGTATGTATATATATATATACATAATGTTTATTGTTATTAATTTTTATAGAATATATAATTAGAAATAAATGTATATATTTAATTATAATGTATATATTTTATATATATTGTATATATATTATATATGTAATCTATATTTTTTATTAATAACGTATGTACATTATATATATGATATATGTATATATTATTTACATAATGTATATATATTATTGATATGATTTATATATCTTATCATCTAATGTAGTATATTATGTATAACTATATAATACATATATAAGTCTATATAAAATATAATATATGATGTGTAAAATATATATATTATATAAATAATGAAACAAATATTTTATATACAAGGATGTATCTAAATTAAATATAAAATATTATATTATGTAAATAATGTAAATTAAATAATATAAATATATACATGATATACATAATATATACGATTATTTATATTATATTTAGATATATATATGATAGAAAATGCATTATATAATTCAAATAAAGTATATTAATATATATAATGTATATTTGATATATATAGAATATATAAAATGATGGTAATAAATATTATGTATCTATGAATAAATATAATATATACTATATATATTATAATATATATATTATAATATATATTATGTATATAATGTATTTATAATATATCTATTGTAAATGTACTATATAAATATAATAAAAATATATGTAAGTGTTAATATATTAATATATATTATGTAAAAATAACATATATAATGTATATGTAAATATATTACCTATATATATTATATACAATACTAAATATTAATATATACTTTATATATAATGTACATATAATATAAATAATATATAAAAGAATAAATGAATATAACATTGATATATAATAAATATATATTGTAATATTTAATAAGTATTAATTTAATAAATTAAATGTATAATGTAATAACATATATACACTGAAATATATATATGTATATGTATATAATAATATGTATATATTTTATGTATATTAAGTAAAAGTAATAAAAAATAAGTATAATATATAAAAATATAAATATATATAGATATATTATATATAAAAATATAATATATATAAATATAAATATAAAATTATAATATTTATGAAATAATGTATAATGTATAAATAATATATATAATGTATATATAGTATGAAAAATAATATTAAATTCATATTATCATTTATATCTATTTAGATTTAACTTTTAAATCCTATTATATAATGTATATGTAAAATATAATGTATGTATAGTAGTATAATAAACTTTTACATATATTATTTATAAAATATTTATTTAATAATATATTATGTATTAAATAATATAATATACAAAATATATAGGTGTAAATATGAAAATATAATATATATATATATATATATATAATATATATATATATATATATTATATATATATATATATATATATAGATAGATAGATAGATAGATAGATAGATAGATAGTAAAGAAAGATAGATAGAAAATAGATATATAAATATAATAAATAATATATTATAAATGTCAATTTATATAATATATATACTGTACATAATATATATACAATGTATATATGATAAATATAATGTATATAAATAAAATATAATGTATATATGATATATGTAATGTATGTATAATATATATTATGTATATATGATATATATAATGTATATATAATATATATAATGTATATATGATATATATATAATGTATATGTTATATATATAATGTATATATGTTTATATAGTGTATATATTATATATGTAATGTATATGAAAGATAAAATATAGTAATTGATATACAAGTAATTATATATATATATATGATGTATATATAATATATATAATGTATATATAACATATATAATGTATATGTAAAATATGTAATGTATATATAATATATATAATGTATATATAATATATATAAAGTATTTATGATATATTTAATGTATATATAATACATAATATATATAATATATATAATATAAATAATATATATATAATATATATATCATGTATATGATATATATAATATACAATATATAATAAACATTATATGATATATACATTATATGATATATACAATATATAATATATACAATATATGATATATATAATATATGATGTATGCAATATATGATGTACATAATATATAATATATATATATTATATTTAATGTATATATAATATTTATATAATTTATATATAATATATATAATGATAGATAATGTATGTATAATGTTATACGAATATGTATAATGTTATATATATTATTTATAATATATGTGATATAGTATAAGTACATATAATATATATAATGTTTATATTTGATACTGTATATATATGTATATTGTGTTATATAAATGTATAATGTATATATATTATGTATTAGATATAATATAATAATAATATATATATATATATATATATAAATATATATATATATATAGAATATTTATAATATATGTGATATTATAATGTATTTATAATATATATAATTAAATATAATATATATAATGGTTATGTAATATTCTTTATAATATATATAAGTTATATTATAATATGTAATGTATTTATATGATATATAATGTATATATATAATATAATATA
>NW_028234418.1:36044368-36046868 GCF_977035675.1 Penaeus japonicus
TGCAAGGTCACTCGTCAATATAGGCCACCACTTCAGACAATGCTATTCCGTGTATTTGCCTTACAAAATCACTAGAGTTGTCCTGTATTAGCCTTTTTTATACAAATTAGTCAGACAATTTCGATGGTACATTGCATCTTGTGCAATCATGTACTAATTCATTAACTTGTCCTGAAGCAAGTGCTTTTCCAAAATGTCTTCGTATTTGCGAACATGCTGGCCAAAACGGAATGACGAAACAAGGTGTTGACCATATTTTTGTTAGCTGGGTTATTCCAGAAATAACACCTGTCTCAATCTAAATCAAATCAAACTGCTGACAGCAAAATATGCAAACGTTAGTAATAAAAAATTTGGCAAGACGTGCGTAAAATAGAACGGACAAAAGCCTGGCGAACGGAGGGTTGAGAGTGTAAGTATTTGTTTACCTGGCGGTCTTGTTGGTCCACCTTCTTATTTTGCACGGCTCTTGTCCATTCGTTCAAGTTTGACCTTTGGAAAAATCTCATAGCATTTCTTGGGATGCTTTTGCACCTGCTGGAAGCGTGACTTTCCCAGTTCAACACCAGCTGGCGATCTATCTAGGTTCTTCAGTAAAGGCAACTGTTTCAAGCTTTTGGTCATGTGGATTCTCTCCGTAACGCTAGAAGAACATTCTTGAATCTTCTTGACAAATGCATATACATTTTCCCCAGTCAATATCAGGAACCTTTGCCGCAAGACCATCTCTTTCAGGAGATGCAAATTGCTGTCTGCACTTCATGTCTAAATTTTATATTTGTGCTTCATGTTTGAATTTTAGTTTTGCGCTTCGTGTTTAAATTTTATTTTATGTTATCCATGAAAAAAACAAATACAACAGATTTTACTTGAGAGGGCTTTTCCTGCAAAAGAATAAATCTGGTTTCATATTCCATAAATATCACCATAGTTTTGCTTAGAAAAAAAATGTTCATAATTTTTAAACTGTATTCTTAAGGATTTTTACTATAACGTATTGTTAACGTGAAGGAGAGGGACGGTTCCCATTCATTTTTGCAATTACATTCACTGGTGTACATTTACGTTTTTTGCTCAAAGTGCACAATCGACCCATTTTTTTTTTTTTTTTTTTTTTTTTTTGTACGGTTCAATTGCACGATGTATTTTGGAAAGCTTTATGTACGCTTTTTCAGAACGATCGTTGATGTGGTTCAAGAGCGTATTAATTTTTAACTCGATTCTTAAATTGACAATTTAGAATTATTTTTTATTAGCATAAAATTATTTTTTGCTGCGTCCGGACATCGCACATTGAAAAAAAAGAAAAGAAAAGAAAGAAAGGAAAAAAAAAAAACGAGGATTGTCATGTATCTTAATATGATTCTATTGATTGTTAAGGTTAACATCATTACAATCATTATTAATGTCATCGTCATAAAAATCATGCTCAGTATAATTAGCTTTATTGTTGTAGTAATAATAGATATAATATTGACCATGATATATTATGAAAATAGAAATAACCATAATGATAACGACAATAATGATGATAATAATGTTAATAAAAAACGTCACATGCCAATACCAATGAATTAAAACAATCTAGAAACAAATAACAATTATGATAACAACACCACCACCAACAATAATAATGATGATAATTGTATGATAATGATAATATGTATAATAAGAAATAGTAACAATAATAATAAGATAATAACAATAATATAACTGATAATATAACAATAATGATAATGATGATAATGATAATAATCATAATGATAATAATAATGATAATAATAATAATGATGATAATAATAATGATAATAATAATGATAATATTAATAATGATAATGATAATAATGATAATAATAATAATGATAATGCTAAAAATGATGATAATAATAATGATAACAGTAATATGATAACATGATATTATTAATGATAATAAAAGCAATTATGATAATGATAATAAGGAAGAAGATAATAATAATAATAATAATAATAGAATAACAACAATAATAATAATAATAATAAGAAACGAGAAACGAAGACACACCTAAGTGACGGGACAAAAAAAAAAAAATAAATAAATAAATAAAATAAAAAAATTAGAAGGAAAAGAAAGGGGTGGGGGGAGGGGTTGGAGGGGGGGGGGAATAGGACCCGAGCGAAGATTTCGGGGAATCCCCTAAAAAAAAAAAAGGAAAAGAAAGGGTTGGGGGGGAGGGGTTGGAGGGGGGAGGGGAATAGGACCCGAGCGAAGATTTCGGGGAATCCCCTGATAACAGAGTCGCGTCGCAGGCACTCGCTCACTCACTCGGTCGTGCAACAGGTGCTCTTCGCTCTTGACTCGTTATTCATCGAATTCTGAGTCCGTTTTGAGTCTTTTCTCTTGTATTGTGTTTGTCTTGGGGAGTTTGTGTCGTTGTGGATGTATGTGCTGACTTTGAGACGTGTAAACTTTGGGGAGTATTGTGAAAATGGTAATTTTTTTTTTTTTTTGTATCAGGATTGT
>NW_028234418.1:36054368-36061868 GCF_977035675.1 Penaeus japonicus
CTTGTAATCGGTTAACTAACATAGATATCATTCATTTGTGTAATTTGATAACTGGTATTATGACTTAATAGTCGGTTATCAAACATAGTTATTATTCATTGATAATGCAAGTCAAAGTGTGTTTTCAAGTGAGTTAATATCAGCTTAAAAGACTATTTGATTTAGATGTTTCCTATCAATAAAAAAGAAAAAAAATGATACCATGTTGGATGATCTCTTTCGCTGACAAAGTGTTCAGTGTTCTAGCCACTCAAATGATTCCATAGGATATTTCAGTATTCCTAATCCATAGTAAAGTCACTTTTAATATAGCAGATACCGTCCTACCACACAAACATATTATGAGATTTAATAAGCATTAGGCATTTATCTTATGAAGTGAAAAACATATTGTGAATGTCTAGAAAATTCCTGACACTAAATGCACACTTTGCAGGTATTTCACGACCAGTCCGTGTGGGATCACAGATTCCAAATTTTAATGAAGAGAATTTCTACCCACTGCCTACAGCCTACCCCCATGGCCTGTGCATTATCATAAATGTTAAAAACTTCATGGAACCTAGAGGACATCATGATAATGTAAGTACAGTTTGAAGTGAGACTCATATTTAAATTCATCATTAATATTTAGACTGTTGTCCAATGAATTTACCTTGGACTTTCCTGGCTTATTGTGCTATAGTCCAGGTGAATGTGCCAGTATGTTTTTGCATGTCTGTTAGTTCTATGTATACAGGTGCACATGAGTTTGTGCATTTGTAAATATGTGTTTTGACTTTTATACAAGTAAATGGTTTTCTTGTGTGAGTATGCTTGAGTTTGTGGAATACAAATATGAATGAAAATATTTGCAGGAATACAACTTTTGTAAAGCATTTATTACCATAAGAGTATGAATATTTATTTATTTGATAAAGTGATCATATTCAATTATGAATACTTTCTCTTTTGCTAAGTGGCATCTCTCTCTTTTAGATACCACTGAATGAGCGTCATGGGTCAGACATTGATAAGGACCGACTTACAGGCACATTTAAATTGTTTGGGTTCCATGTCATACATTTTGACAATCCTGATTATGAACAAATAAACCAGTTTTTCAAAAGACTTCGAGTTGATCCCCGACTAGCTGTTGTAAGCTGCTTGGCCGTATGTGTCATGACTCACGGAGACGAACAAGGTACAAATTTTTATTCTTCATATTTTTCAATTTTCATATATTTCTGTAGTAGGAGTAAAAACTGTGTTTTTACACCTTTTAATCAGTTCTTTTCTCTCATAATCTCTGAAGTGGAATTGAAATATCACACCTAAACATAAAAAGATTTAGCTTTATTAAAATTACCCCGTCATTTCCAGATCAAATCTACCTCCATGACCGTTCTTGCCTGCTGGTCACTGATCTTAGAAAACTTTGTTCGAGTCGGGTTTTACTTAATAAACCTAGACTCTTCTTTGTTCAAGCATGCAGGGGAGAAGAGGCCTTAAGACGTAAGTAGTAACTGACTTAAAATTAATGTTTCGAGCGTATGCTTTTGTCTACCTGTGTATATGTTTGTGTCTGCCTTGTATCTTTGTATTGATCTTTTCCTCTATCTCCTATTGTTCCCTTATTTATATTTTCTCTTTTTTTATTCTCTTCACTTGTTCTCTCTTTTTTCTTGCCCTCGTAATAGATGTTTGAGAAAAGTCATTTACATTTTGCTTATTTACTTCAGCATTAATTGATACTTATTTTTTTAACAGCAATATTTCTCCAACAAGATGGGTCAGTTGTTGCTCACCAGGAGAGTGATTGCCTCATTTCACAAGCATCAGTCAAAGGATACTCTGCATTTAGAAATCAAATGGAAGGTATGTTTGAGAGGTGTTTTTTGAAGATATATTGACGGTTTAGTTTAGCTAAATCATGTAAAAACAAATGCAAATACAATCTGTACATACAAACACAACTGTGTACAGTGTGAATATATGGCAAAAGTCTGTGATGGAAATATTACGATGATGTGATGTCACCCTGTCCATCATAAATGGGCTGAGTGGGTTTCACATGCATCATGCAACTCCATAGAGGAATGGATTTCTCTATGCATTAGGTTTAATTATTCTTCTTTAATCTGTCTTCTGACTTTATGATTATTGGTAGTATAAACTAACTCTGATACCAGTGACATTAGATATTCCGTAAGTTTTGCAAAGTCTAGACTATGTAGTTCATAATGGAATGTGTTTTTTATTTATTTTTTTTAAATGATAATACTAATCTTTATCTCTGCTTTGTGTCTTTGTATCATTCCCTTCTTGTTTACATGGGGCTCTGGTTTATTACATTATCCTGTGGCCTTAGAAATCAGTGCCTCTCATCCTGGTGTCTAGGTGACTAATACGGACTACTTGAACTCGTAAATGACCAAGTACTAGTGGAGACACGCATGTGTAAAAGGAAAATACTAAAGGTAAAACTAAATCATAATGCATTCCCATCATCAATGGGCCACGGCTCAGCTCTTCCTGTCAACGTTCTCACCTCTTATTCTTTTACAGGATGATTAATAAGAGGCATACCCCTTTGATCTCCATACTGGGGCAGCTCATATTCTCTCAAAGCTTTACACACAACACTTGGATTTCTCATGCATGGTCTCTTATATCCTGGTTTGTTTACTTCTATATGGCATGAAAGTGGAGGTTTCTTGATGTACCATTCTTGGTGTCTGTTGCCCCTGTTAACCCATTCACGCCGGGGCCATTCCGGCTTTGCGCGGTCGCAATACCGGGGTTCTCAAATGCATAAGCCTAACGCCTCGAGATTCTCGGACACACAAACCGTGAGCCTGGGCTGCCCGCTTGCTCTACCCGAGCGCGCGGCTTCCCCTCATAGCTCGTCCCGGGCGTCTGACGCGAAAACCACAATATGTGCTATCACGTCAACCGGCTCCAATGGGTTAATGCTATGTCTTTCTTTAACCATTTTTTCATTGTCACTTATTCAGGATTTCTTGTAGCACTCGTTTTGTTGAGCCACAGTCTCGACAAAAGCTGCAGTCTTTATCCCTGCCTTGTGTCTTTGTATGTCCCTTCCTATTTACATGGGGCTCTGGTTTATTACATTATCCTATGGCCTTAGAAATTAGTGCCTCTCATCCTGTTTCTCCTACTGGATGCTGTTGTCTTGGTACTGGTCATGGCATTGTCTCCTGCTGTCACCTGGGACCATGTCACATGTTTTTTTTTTTTTCTGTGCCACTCTTAGTGGGTTCCATGTGACATAGAAAGAACTCAAAGTTTCTTTATGCTTCAGTTTTTCTCCTGCATGCTTGCACTCCCATTTAATAGTATTCTTGAGTTGTGAACTTAATGATTTCCCTTCTGCATAAGTGCATGGTTAGTGTGTCCAGTCAGTGTTTTCCTTGCTTATTGATATTGTGCGCCCGAGAATCTCAAGGCGTTAGTTAGGTTTATGCGTTCGAAAACCCCGGCATTACGACCATTCAAAGCAGGAATCGCCCCGGTGTGAATGGGTTAATGATGGCATTCCAGACACTGATGTTTATACTCTGCATCCATTTTATGAGGCTTAAGTAAGCCTTTTAAAATCACTGTAAAACTTTGATTTAATTAATTGAATTTAGCAATAAACGTCTTGTCTTCAGTTCCTGGAGCTGGTATAGAGCTAGAGTCCTAACCAGGGTTCTCTGGAACTGTAGGGTTTTGAAGATGATCAGAGAGATTCTACAAAGACTCATGAAATTTGATAAGAAAAATAACTACAAACACAGCTCTCATAATTCTGAATTTTGAACAGGTTTGAGAAAAATGTGTATTAGTTATTTATGTGGAAAATCACTTTTACACATTCATTTAAGCTGGTAAGTAAATCAATAGTATATTAGTTTGATAAGGGAAGATCATCAAAGGAAAATAGGTTAAATGCTTACCTACAAGGGATAGTATTCAGCTCGGTTTCATTCTTTGAGATAAGCAAGGAAGAGCCGGGTTTGCATATGGCCAAGCCTCTTGCAGTAATGGTTTATGAGTGATCTGTTATACACGGCTAAAGCTTATTACTGAATATCCTGGCCCTCAATAAGACTGGCATTTGACTTCTGGTTTGTTGCTAGAAGTCTACTTGTATAGACTGCAGGTCTAGAAGGACAAATTCTTCAGACAAGATATTGGAGTCTTACTTATGGAGACTTACATATTGGCTGCAGGCCTGGAAGGACCAGCCCAAGCCCTTTAACCCACTGCGGACGGGTGTCATGACTTACATGATGCAGGAGCTTTGGCCTGACGACGTACATGACGTTTGTGGATTTTGGATCACTGTGCTATTTTATTTCGCTATGAAAAAGGAATGAGTGATGATGGCTACTGCAGTCATACTTACTATAATTACCGTAATGTCGTGCTAGCTTAACATCCAAAACCTAGATGGCACCACTTTTTCCTAGCACCAGCAGGAGAGAGAGCCTTGAATGGCACCCATCCACAGTCTCTAGCAAGCACCATCTTTATAGAGCGATGGCACACACTAAGTTGACGAACTCTTGCTCAAAAGTACCGCCGATGAAGGATGTGTAAGACAGAATGGGAAGAGGAAGGTGACTCAATCCATACCCAATGTCTAAAATGTGCTCCTGTGCCAATATGGATGCCTTTCACTGTGGCACTCACAGTCACAAGCACAGGTTTCATTCCTCTTCCCTATCTCTTCTTGTTATCTTTATTGTAGGTGGTTATATGTTTCGTATTCGTTCATGACAGCACAAAAATACGAAAAAAATAAAGTTGCCTTTTGTCCTCCCATAAAACAGTAATACTTCTATCACACTGAGTATAAAGAAAATAATGAGCTAATATGGATAATGTACTACAATTTTAGTCTACTGCAGCACTGATAGAGCCTGTCATATGGCACATATATGTCTCTAAACTCAATAAAACACAAAAACCGCTCTAGTTTTACAATGAATGACTGAAAGAGAGTGGGAAGATTCAAATTTTATTGCTTCAAGCAGACGGAGGAGAGATTTGCTTACACAGGCTCCAGAATGAGTTTTATTTCTGATCGAGGCAGCTTCAGCAACATACCTTGACTTTTCCCACTCCCTCTTAGTCACTCATGGTAGAGCGAGAACCATTTTGTGTTCTGTTTTTTTTGTGTGTTTTACTGTTCTTAGAAATTTATATCTGTCTTATCACAGGCTCCATCAATTCTGCAATTGACTAAAATTGTAGTTCAGGATACATATCAACTCATTTTTTTTTCTTTATACTCAGTGTGATAGAAGTATTACCATTTTTTGGGGGAACAAAAAGCAACTTTATTTTTACGTATTTCTGTGCTGTCACGAATGGACATGAAACTTATAACCATCCAAAATTAAGAGGTAGGGAAGAGGAAGCAAACTTGTGCATTTGACAGTGAGTGCCACAATAAAAGGCATCCCTACTGGCACAGGGGCACATTGTAGGCATTGGGCATGGTGTGAGTCACCTTCCTCCTCTCGTTAAGCCTGCACATCTTTCATCTGTGGTACTTTAGAGCAAGAGGTTGGCAACTTTCTATGTGCCATCCCTCTATAGAGATAGTGCTTGCTAGAGACCGTAGATGGGTGCCATTCAAGGCTCTCTCTCCTGCTGGTGCAAGAAGAAAGTGGTGCCATTTAGGTTTTGGAAGTGAGTTGAAACCTATTTTGCTTAATATTATAGCAGTTATAATAATTATGACTGCAATTATCAGCATCACTCACTCATTACTCATAGCACAATAAAATAACATAGTGATCCAAAATCCCCAAACGTCATGACTCCCATTGTCAGGCAAGAGCTCCTGCGTCATGTATGACAAAAAAACATGTCATCCGTCGTTAATGGGCTAAAATAAAACCTATCCTGGAGGTTGGGCAAGCAAATTTATCCCTGTCTGCAATGAGTTAATTGTCATTCCTCCATGTCCCAACAAGACAGAGCCTTTTAAGGCAAGCTATTTTATTGCTGGTAGTTTAATGGTGAAATATAATGGTTTCATATATTTTTCATATTACACTATTAAGCCAAATGATCCTTTTGTGACAAAGTCAATTACAAAGATTCCAAAAATTGCAGCATATAGACATGTCTGCAGAAAAAAGATGAGAGTTATTGAGAATATGGGGTCTGTAACTAGAAAAATCCATGGAAGAAGACCCATGAAGTGACTATATTGAAATAGTTACTTACTCAATTTTATTCAACAAAATATTTCAGCTGATGACAGGACTATCATTAGGAGTGGACGAGACTTAAAGCCATATATTCTGAAACTTGATACAATAAACTACAACTAATTATGGCATTTTCCTTTTTACCATATGTAATAGGGATGTAAAAGTGTTTTAACACTTTTTGTCACAAAACTCAAAACTTGTGTATTTTTTTTAAAGACATCTATATTTTTAAGGCAAGAGAGGAAGAACTACTAAACTTCTCTGTACTTCTCCCAGATGGCAATTACGAAATAATCATGATGGATCTGACTTTTCCATAGGGTCGTGGTACATCACTGACTTGTGTCAAGCTTTGCAAGAATATGGCCATGTCCTACCAATCAAGAACGTGTTGCACAAGACAAGGAAGAATCTAAAAGAACGTGTAGAAAACATGAATAATACATATATAACTCAGCTTTCAGAGGAGAAAGATACATTAACCAGGTATTGCAATGCTTTTCCATTGAAGATTAAAAAAAAAAATGCAACTGAAAGTTTTCCTAATTTGATTTGAATATTATATATGTATATATATATTTTTGATGTATTTTACAAACCAATAACTTGTTTATCAAATAAGAAAATACATTTTTGTTAAATATCCACAGGGAAGTCCAGTTTGTGAGAGCTGATTTGGACCATTTTACCGACGGTCTCATGGATCTGATTCAGCTCGAGGTAACGGAGAAACTTGTGGAGGAGAAACTGGAAGAGGCGATATTTGAGATGTTCAGCTAAAGTGCGCTGGCGGATATGAGTCAACAACTTGCAAGATTTAGAATGTCACAGTAGTTGTAATCACTTGTAGATATTGTACATTGAAATATGCTGGATGTGGTTAGGGTGCTTTCCAAAGGATTATGAGTACTTATGATTGAATTTAACCTAGAAGTAATACACAATATAATGAAATATGTGAGTAATTTAAGCAATAATGTATATATGGCTGAGTTCAAATTAGAACTTATATGTAATTATAATATTTATGCATATGTATTGCATTTGCATTTTTTTTCCTCGCACACAAACATAGACACACACAGACGCACATACACACTCACACTCACACTCACATTCACACTCATACTCACACTCATACTCATACTCATATTGACATTCACAAACTAACATTCACACTCCACTCACATTCACATTCACATTCACATTCACATTCACATTCACATTCATGCTTACACTCACATTCACACTCCACTCACATTTACATTTATACTCACATTCACAC
>NW_028234418.1:36066868-36069368 GCF_977035675.1 Penaeus japonicus
GCAAGTGGTAGTATGTTTATTCGTACCGGCATCAGGTCACTTGACTCCTTCGGACGATTGACAGGCCGAGATATGTCGGTAGGTTTGGGGGTTAACATATTGTCATTAGAGTCTATAGGCCCTAGATTATGCTTATTTGCATATTTATTGCAATATTTATGTTCAGGTAATAACGAGTAATGAGGATATATCTAATATAATTTTGTTCTTGCGCGTTCTCTATCCATTACACTGTAGCTTTAGGTACTCAGATTAATTAAAGTAAAGTTATTTATTTAAATTTCAAAAAAAAATAAAAATCCGTGACAGCTAGAGAAACGTTAGCCTCTAAAGGGGTGACAGTGAAAGATTTAATCCCAAATTGTCTGTTTTTTTCAATATAATTGGTTTTATAGAACCCCAGGTAATACCCAGACTTACAAATATTCAGCGGCAGTTCAGTGTTATTTTGTTATTTGTATCATGCTAATCTCACCAGAAGTTAAGGTAAGTAAAAAAAGTAGGGCATCAAATTCCAAAGATTTGACATGTAAATTTTAATGATAAGGAATGTTTTGAACTCGTAGAAACGCAACATGCTTGTAAGTGTAGCTTGAAAGGAAGAATAATTTATATAAAGTTGCCAATCACCAAATCAAGTAAGCCACTCTGAGTAGACCATGTACATCAACGCATTCAACAAAGACGATCGTAAAAGATTTAGGAGACTTTCAAATCCACAAGAGTTATTTAATCCTCTGTGCAACGCCATGTGCTTATGGCCATTTGGAAACGTAAAACCCATAAGAGTTGTTTGAATAAAGCTATTCTCATTGTTTACTGTTGATCAGGAGTCAACATACTGCAATGAATGTAAATCGTTCTTTTAAGGGGATCGTCTGTTCTTTATTTTTTTTTTCCGAGTTATGGTTTATGTGAGTAGGAAGTTCAGACTCTTAGCACTCTTATGATCTTGACCTTTTTTTTAGATGTCTAAGATCTGTTTGGAAATTGATATGTTATTTTTTTTTAGGTACCGGCACAAAAGAGGGGGGGAGGAGGAGGGGTTTAGTAATTTTGCTGGCTTTATTTTTTTTTCTTCTTTCTCGTAGACAAGACTTTCAGATTATTTTTTGTGAATGAAATAGACTTACGTGTCAACGTTTCGATCTCATTAGACAAGAATATATTTTTTTATGAAATAGACTTACGTGTCAACGTTTCGATCTCATTAAAAAAGAATATATATATATCTATATCTATATCTATCTATCTATCTATCTATATATATATATATATATATATATATATATATAAGAAAAATTGGGAAGAATTTTCATCTCACATTTTTTTTTAAAGTTTCGAGAAAGAAGTGTAATTTTTTTTTCTTATACTGAATTTCCCTTTTCAATGAAAATTTACATTCATTTTTTTCGATCTAGCATATAAAATACACTTTTCTCACTTGCTTGTCAACAATATATGGCGATAGAACAGAAAACTTTTTCGTGTTTTCTGTTTTATGACATGTGGCGTTATTGATCTAATACACACAAATTAATTGCTGATAACTATTCACATAGCTTAGTTGATATAAGGAATATATACTCATAGAAGAATTTTTTTTCAATTCAGTAAAAGTTGACCCTTTCATGCATGATCGAATGCTGTATTAAAAATTTTGTTCCTCTCATTCATAGCATTTTTCAGTTATACTTGTCACTGAGGGAAAATACTCTTTACATTCAGCATAAGTCTTCTAGTAATTACTGGGATTATTGGACGCCTACGCATGAATACGTGTATGGTATTCATGTAGATAAAAGTATAAATGAGATGTAATTGATGTTTCGATTACCTCTTTTAATCAGAATCGAAACGCGTTAACACTTGCGTTGCGTTGTTAAGTTATTCAGTCTCATTTATACCTTTATCTCCTGTCCAGGTAGTAGTACCCTCTCACATGTATTTATCTAGATTATTATTGCTGACCTTTGTGAATTGTTATTTTCTACGGAGGCAATGATAAAGTCGTTAATTTTAAACAAAAACATCAAGGGGGAAGTAAGAAAAATTCACTCCAGGGTCAAGGTTCAATTTAGATGTTCGAAATTAAATCATGTAGTTGGTAAATAATACATTTTATTTTTATTTTTATTTACTTTGCTCTGATTTTATTTCACTTCATCATTTGTTAACAGTGTCTGGATTAATGATAAGTGTATTTTTTTTTCAGAATGGATATACATTTTATTCTTGGTGGTACATTCAATACTGAATTTGGAATATCAACCACAGACCAGCGTATCCTTTAACTCGTTTAATTAAAGCCTTGATCATCAGGCGCAGATCCTCGAGGTGTCTGGTTCCAGTTCCTTCATCCCAAAAGCCCATCCTGGCCTGCAACACACGAACAAGTTCATATATCATGTGTGGGGGAAGATGGTTCGGATGATGAATATTCCACGTATTCTCAAAACTTGTTAGTGAATCATATTTCTATGGCTAGGGTTCTGATATG
>NW_028234418.1:36076868-36079368 GCF_977035675.1 Penaeus japonicus
TCGCGTGCATATATATGTGTGTGTATCATATGTGCATGACGATGCGTTTTTCCGTTTCTCTGGTAAGAACTGGCTCATGTTCAAAATATGCCTTAATAGGATATAAAGCCTGAGGCATATTTTCATATTTCTAGGATATACTGGCGTGAAACCTGAAGGATAATAATTTCATTATCTTTACAATTATTCGAATGAAGTATAATCATAACACTTGATATATCTATTTTCATATTTGCCATACAATCCTCTGTTATTTCGTACAATCATGTTTCCGAAATATGATTCATTGATCATATTCAGAATAGCGCCGCGTCGTCAATTACTACGAATCTGGCATCAGCAGGGGAGGGGGGGGGGTGCATGAAGGAGACCAGGGGAAATACCGGTAAAATATGAAGAACAAAAGGCAATAATATGCGAATAAAAAAACTAAAAACACATGATGATACCAACTACCTATCTAACCTTACCTTGGGTTCATGCTTGCCCTGGCCCTGCACCCCCCCCCCCCCTCTTGTCGGAGCTCTACGTGCTACCTACCTTGATCTACCTAACCTTACCGCCCCCGCCCCCCTAACCGGAGCATTTTGTGATACTTACCTTGTTATTGTAACTGCGCTACAAAAATATGGGTTCTTGCCAATGATTATGTATATCGTTCGTTCCACTGCTGGCGGCTGTAGCTATGTAACACTCACGACCAAAAATGAGGTCACAGGTCACTACCGAAGTGTGGACTAGTTTGCCCAGCATATTATACTGCATACCCCAGCGATGGCCCTCAGTAGATGGCGCATTATCTCACACTGTAATTACGTTATGCATGAGCTGCCCTCTGGTGAATGACCAGCGTACTAATGTGTCTACTGTCCCATTCTGAGGAAAACGGAAGATACGGGGTCCACAAGACAAAATGTAGGGGCGGCCCAGGCGATGTGAAAACCACGAGGCTCTCATGGAACTTCGCAACGTCAAGACAGGTCCCTGAACCTTTTCATGCCCTCCCCTGCTATCGGGACCACGGATTGCGGGTTACACGGGTCGAGTCGCGAGTCTTACTGTATCTGAATAGCAGAGGGTGAGAGGAATCCATTGATAGCAGTATCGGAATATTTAGCATTTACCGATAAGAAAACTAGAGAGCGAGGGAGAGAGAGAGAGAGAGGGGGAAGAGGGAGGAGAGGTAAAAAAGGAAAGGACCAATCACTGATCCCTTTTACCTTCATTCATGATTTTTTACTACTACCTTACAACTCATGACAGGTGTTACTAACCGCTGAATCCCTACTGGCTAAAATGCGTGAGACCGGCCGTACATCTCTACCAGTACTTACTATGAGGGTTAGTATACAACAGATGTCTTCAGGGTAATTATCGGGGTAAAGCGGTGATTGCCAGTAGTCCACTGAGCCGTGGGTAACGACAATCGTCTTGTTGCAATCTGAAATTATGTGGAATTGAATGTCCTCTGTGCAATTATGAGATCAAAATTATATGAAGCAGATAAATTCAAACACCCTCCTAAAGGCACGTGAACCCTCGCTTTTGCATCTGCAGAATAGACCCGATTTGGCTAGGAGAAAGACACACATACATACACACGCACACACATGCACACACACACTTAGAGGCAGCAGCGTATAAGCTTTCCTAATGGTTACGTTGCGGAAACATCCACGCAGTTCATACTTGGTTGTGATTGTATAAATAAATATATATCTATATACAATATATATATATATGTATATATATATATCATATGTATATATATATATATATATATATATATATATATATATATATATGTATATATATATACACATATATATTCCAAATTTACAAGTTAACCTATGTTCTCTTGATTTTTAATTTGCAAAACCATCGTTGGATTGTGTTTGCATGCGTACATATTGCCTAAGGCATAATTTCACTTTCTTAGCGTAGTGATGTGGTGTCTGGAATACGATTATCTTAAATCTGTTGTCGTAAATGCCCGCATGTTGTATTATCAGAACATTAGACATATAATTTTCGTATTTGTTATACAGTCCTCCACTGTATAGTTATGAAATGAAATGAAATGAAATCATGATAAATTATGATCAGGAAACTCGCTGATAGAACTTGGGTTGGGAAGGAAGGGTAGGCTGGACGCTGAAATTTGTAATTCGTAATATATATCAAAAGAGAATATGCTTGTCTCTATATACGTGCAGCAGAATAAAATATTGAATGAGGACTGCACTGTGCCTTCCAAAATGGGGTAATATATATAAAAAAAAGCTTCGATTAAAAAAGCCCCCCTCCCCCTAACCTCGACCAACACCTCCCACCTCCCCTCCCCTCCCCTCATCCCTCCACCCCTCCTATCTCATCTAACCTGTCACGTGTAAGGGTACATGTGGAGTCAAGGAGAACAGAATAGGAATTTTTAATTCTTTGCCTCCACCTGTACACATACACGTAAGGCACACACGTAAGCATATAACCCCCTCCCCCC
>NW_028234418.1:36081868-36086868 GCF_977035675.1 Penaeus japonicus
ATATATATATATGTATATATATTCTTTTTTTCTTTTCCTTTTTTCTCTTACGAGAGATGAAACAAATAATAAAGCAACAAATATGTATACACCTCCGTTATTTAAAAATAGAGTCATATATATCATGCATTAAGACATCTGTAACACGTAGATTCCTTTTACAAAAAGAAAGAAAGAAAGTAAAAGTCAAGTATATATAACAAATTAAAAAAAAAAATCGCACCAACTTCTTTTTCAAGTTATCGACTTAATCCGGAGGGAAATCCCTTATGGAAGAGGGGATTTCCCAACCTTTTCTCAAATTTCAAACCTGACCCCTTATCTTGGGAGCGCATTCCATATACACATTGGAGTTTTATCAAAGGCAGAGCAAACTTAACAAATAGTATGTCTACACTAACACCCTTTTTCTACACATCTTCGTCTCTTGCATGACTCCCAGATGAGCTAAGATGAAAAAAAAAAAAAAAAAAAACTAGCTGGACACACGGCTGAAGCACGAATAGATTTTAGTGCTTCATTGCAGTTGACAGTCATTCCCGGTGTCAGATCCGCAAATTACAGGCGGTACCTTCAATACATATCGAATTATAGAAGTACAACCTGTATTGCAAGAATGTTTATGTATGATTATCATGAATAGTGTATTATCGTTTTCAAATAATAATTAACGTATTTATATATATATATATATATATATATATATATATATTGTATATATATATATATATATATATTTTTTTTTTTTTTTTTTTTTTTTTTTTTTTTTTTTCCATTTTCCATTAACGAATAAAACTATATTGCTGTTATGCAGCTTGTGTTCAAATATAGTCAGTTCCATCTGATCTTCGAAGAAAATAAGTTTTAGTTTGGTGTAGCACCTGCGCACATGATTAGCTGAAAATCATAGTGTTTTGGTATTGATATTATTCAGACTGTTACTTCAGTAATATATTTGAATGCGCAGATGAAAAAAAAAAAAAAAAAAAAAAAAAAAAAAAAAAAAAAAAAATATATATATATATATATATATTCTTACTTAAATCCCAAACATGCCAATTCGCACCGATATCATGCAATGCAAGCTCACGAAAGCTTGTACCAACCACTCTTATGAACAACGGGTTTTTTAAAATTATGCTCTTATTTTAAGCATACAGTATAAAAAGAAAGTCGTGTAAATACAAATAAAGAGTATTTAGATATTCAATATCTAATATCCAAATATAATACAGAATCAATAATTTGAATATTTATTACATATAACAAACGATATCTGACACGTTGATTTTCAGCTAATCACGAGCCAGCAATATGGATGTGCCACATCACCCATCAACCACGCCTTCACAAGTCACACTGAACTGAATTGAACACTGAAGTCTTCTGCAACTTACTCCACCGTGTGAGACAAATGTAAACATGCAATATGGCCACTCAAACATATTCCTTGACCTACCAATACATTGCCATTTCCTTTTCTAAAACGATATATTGAAGAAATCTGTTTCTGTTGACAATCAGAATCCCAGCTCCAAACATTTCCTTGTTGATGAAGTAACTTAAAAGCAGGTATGATCCTGCAACTTTCTTGCAGAAGTATGATTGGCAGTTGGCCTAGCAGTTTTTAGATCTACAGTCCAGTTTTGATCTGGCCACAGCCCGAAATAACTAACGTGCTTACTTAGAATACGGGAACTGAGAGGCACCATGCACGCGTGAGCACAGTGCCACGTACTGCATTCCAGTTCAGATACTCTATGTTGGTCAGAGAGTATCTGATTGCGTGACAAGAAACCTACTGTGCACTGAACAATTCAGATTAACAGAACGAAAAGAAAAAAGTAAGGTCAAGTCTGACCACTGAAAAGACAAAAGCTGTCCCACCTTTCAACCCATATGCAACATACGTACCTTTATACCCATAAGCAACAGTTCTTCCATCCCTGCCTGAATGTTTTTTTTTTTTTTTTTTTTTTTTTTTTTTTTTTTTTTTTTTATCACGCGCAGGCAGGCATCGTTCAGCGCACAGTAGGCTTATTGTCAAATAATCAAATACTCAGGCTGGATTTCTCATGAGCATATCAAGAGGTTCAGGCTGGAGACAGATCGTCAGTCAAAATGGCGTTCTACGCTCATACACCACAAAATTGACTTGCGGTTCTCAAAACTGTTAGGCCACTATTAGTTAAACCGAACAGGCTTAACTCAGTACTATCTAAAATGCGAATAAAGTTTTCAGACAAATGTCTTATAAATATAAACATAGTTACGCCCTAGACATTTAAATATAATCTTCCTTTAGTTAGCATATAATAAAACTGTAGGGTACTCACCAGGTTGGCTGCCCAGGCGTAGTACTCTTCTGAATAGGCCAAGGCGCCCGCAGCACCCAAGACACACAACAGCAACTGAATCCTGTGAATTTGGACACACTGTATTCCACAACTTTACCATAAGTTATCCTGAAGTGATTCCGTTTAATGAGATACCTATTAATTATTATGCCATTGCACAAAGGCTTATGCAGAGAATATGAAAGATCAGAAAAAAAAAGAGAGAAAAAAAAAAAAAAGTGATCAATAGGGATCGAACACTTTTATCATCACAATGAGTTTTAACTTTAATCCTAATCCTCCTTTATAGTCGTAACATGATGCAAACCTACAAGTAACTCATTATGATGTAACGTACATACTGATAGTGCAAAATTACAGTGTACACTTTGATGTACTGCGTAGAAATATCTTTATCGCTTTATCTTCTTCTTTGGTTTTCTTTGTATATGTCTATGTATTTGTGTGTGTGTATTTGTGTGTGTGTATGTGTGTGTGTGTGTGTGCGTGTATATGAGTGTGTGTGTGTGTGTATGTTGTTTGTGTGTGTGTGTGTGTGTGTGTGTGTGTGTGTGTGTGTGTGTGTATGTTGTGTGTGTGTGTGTGTGCGTGTATATGAGTGTGTGTGTGTATGTAAATGTGTGAATCTTATATTCTTTGATGGGGAATTAAGGATAATGACTAATCTATAAAGATAATCTTTTTTAAAGCCACAGGAAATTAAGTTCATCACGCGAGTTTAATGAGAGTGATGATAGAGCATCGAAACATGATCAAATCAAATCATTTCCACTTCGTTAAGAAATGAGTTTCTTTATGAACGCGATTTGGAAATTAGCTGGCTGATAGAGCATCGAAACATGATCAAATCAAATCATTTCCACTTCGTTAAGAAATGAGTTTCTTTATGAACGCGATTTGGAAATTAGCTGGCTGTTGGCGGTCATTATAAGTATTAAAATAGCAATTAACGATAATATGAAGTAAAGGATAAAGCTGTGTGCTTCATCAATGAAAAATAGTGAGGTTGGAAGCATCAGAATTAAAAATACACACATGTATATATATATATATATATATATATATATATATATATATATATATATATATATAACATGTATATATAATATAATTATTTATATATATATATCAATTAATATATATATTATTTGTACATACGTGTAGTAATATTTTAATCCATCAAGATTATAAGATTAAATTTAAACAAAAAACATATATCACGACACACGACCAAAACACACACCCACTAGATAGTCAAAAAAAGTGGTATAGATTTTTTGAAAAAAATTAGTCCCTTATTGTTCATAAATGTAATGTGTGTGTGTTATAAATGTAATTATGTATATGTTAATAGACTATATATATATATATACATTATATATATATATATATATAAATATACATTTATATACATATATGCATACATGTGTACATACATATATATATATATATATATATATATATATATATATATATATATATACACACATATACAGATACATTTATGAACACACACACACATATGTTTATTTCTATCTTGAATTAAGGGGACTAATTTATTTTCAGAAAACTATACGCACTAAAAAACACATATCTAGAAAACAAATTAGTTGATGGTATGAAGGTATCGGTCTCTTTTCGAAAAAACCTGCCCGACATTGACAGAAAAAGTATTAAGTGTGTTTATATATCAACGCGAAAAATCAGGGGGAGTATCAAAGGATCAATTTTGGCACCAATTATGTTTATTACACTAATCAAAGATTTGGGTCAAATACAAGCGAATATACTATCTGAGTATATTCGCAGACGACTTTAAGAACACACACACATACACGCACACACACAGTCACACATTTATAGAATATTCGTATTCACAGCATTTACTGTGAAGAATTCATGCTGAACAAGTTGGGGGAAAAAAAGAAAAAAAAAAAAAAAAAAACGAAGGAAAAAAAAAAGAAAAAAAAGGCAAAAAAAGGAAGAATTAAAAATACACATACATATATTATATATATATAATTATATATATATATATTATATATATATTTATATATATATATAATATATAATTGAATTATATAAATATATATAAGTTATATGTATATACGTGTAGTCATTTTTAAAAATCCCCACACACACTCATAAGATTCACACATTTAAACACAACACACTACACACACCACACACCATATGTGTGTTGAGTGCACACACACACACACACAAAAAAAAGTGTTTTTAGTGCTATTGTTTGCGGAAATAAAACGGTTGTGTGTGACTTCAAGATAGATATAAAAAATGTGTAATATTTCATAAAGGTTGCTGTAGAGGGTTTATATATATATATGTATACACTAATAATATATTGATTATATATGTTTACACATATACTTTTATAATCTACATATATGCTACATGGGTACATACATACTATATATATATATTATATAGATATATATTTAGATATATATTTATAGTTACATTTATTTCTATTTTAGAACACAAACACGGGACTTTATTTCTTTCTTGATTAAGGGACTTATGTATAAAACACAAACTAATTACGCACTAAAAACACATATGCGAGTGAACAAATTCTAGATTATGAGTATGAAGGACTCGCGGGCTTCGGCGACACTCAAG
>NW_028234418.1:36091868-36096868 GCF_977035675.1 Penaeus japonicus
GATATAAGATATAAGATATGATATTTTTATATAAGATATAATATTTTTATATAAGATATAAGATATAATATTTTTGTATAAGATATAAGATATAAGATATATTTTTATATAAGATATAAGATATAATATTTTTGTATAAGGTATAAGATATAATATTTTTGTATAAGATATAAGATATAATATTTTTGTATAAGATATAAGATATAATATTTTTATATAAGATATAAGATATAATATTTTTATATAAGATATAAGATATAAGATATAATATTTTTATATACGATATAAGATATAATATTTTTATATAAGATATAAGATATAATATTTTTGTATAAGATATAAGATATAATATTTTTGTATAAGATATAAGATATAATATTTTTGTATAAGATATAAGATATAATATTTTTATATAAGATATAAGATATTATATTTTTATATAAGATATAAGATATAATATTTTTATATAAGATATAAGATATAATATTTTTGTATAAGATATAAGATATAATATTTTTATATAAGATATAAGATATAATATTGTTGTATAAGATATAAGATATAATATTTTTATATAAGATATAAGATATAATATTTCTATATAAGATATAAGATATAAGATATAATATTTTTATATAAGATATAAGATATAATATTTTGTATAAGATATAAGATATAATATTTTTATATAAGATATATTTGCATCTTGTTCTACCTATGTAGATTGATGCTTAAAGTGGCTTTGTACGTTTTCCTGTGCACATACAGAAGAGAGTAGACCATAGAGAAGAGATTATATCTTTGAATAGTGGATGATAATAGAATTTTGTAAGGTGAAAAAATTGAGATTTAGTTACTCTTTCAGAGTTATATATTTTTTTAGTTATCTTACCTTTATATATATATATATATATATATATATATATATATATATATATATATATATATATATATATATACGTATATGTATATGTATATATATATGTATATGTATATGTATATATATATGTATATGTATATGTATATACACACAGACACACACACACACACACACATATATATTAAAGAAAGGTATGAATGAGACCGAATATCTAAACGCGCAAGAGATGTTCTCAAAAATACATATTTTTGAGAAAGACCTCCGTCGAAACGCGTCAAATACATCTCTTGTGTGTTTAGATATTCACTCTCATTCATACCTTTCTTCTATATTTGTCGCTATTAACTTTGTTCATATATTATATAGATAGATATATAAATATATATATATATATATATATATATATGTATATGTTTATATGTATATATGTATATATATGTGTGTGTATATATATATATATATATATATATATATATATATATATATATATATATATATATATATATATATGTGTGTGTGTGTGTGTGTGTGTGTGTGTGTGTGTGTGTATGTATATATGTATATATTATATGTATATATATATATATATATACATATATATGTGTGTATGTATATACATGTATACATATATGTATAGTACAAAAAAATCTGACGAGGACAGCAAGCAGGCCAGGGCTAGTGATCAGCTTGTGATCTAATTCCGTTGAGTCGGAGCGCGTGTATGTTTGACTTAGGCGGCAACACAAGCTAGTGTAAGGGCGCGGGAGTAACCATGGCCGGGGCAAAGAAGCGGTCCGAAGTAATTCAGATTTAGTGTGCACTTCCTTGTATATATTCTTTAGCTGTTAATTCAAGGTAGGGGTAAGCAGGAGCGGTTAATTATATAGATAAAACGGTAGGTAAGGTTTCCACACGAACATTTCGTCACACAATATTTTCCTTTTCTTGAGAATTAGATTTCTTGAACTATTACGGAGGTTAAAAAAATAAATAAAAATAAATAAATAAACATCACCATCACTATATCCCAAAGTCTATCATACTAATAACGAGAAATAATCACCCGATCAAACAATATTGAAGTATTTCATTATTACATACCATAGTGAGGCCAATATCCCATACATGTAGTGGCAATGGAGATGTAGCCATTTAAAGTACTGCTGAACCCTCAATTTACAAACTCATATTGAGGCCAACGAAAAAAAACAAAAACAAAACAAACAATTCCTAAACTCACAATATCACTTTCATGCAGGCGGCCACATGGCAAGCACATGTGATGCTCATTTAGAAGTGTCACATATGTGTGAGACTTGCCTGCAATAGGTTATTTCATGCATCAAGAAGACACGCTAAAACAATTATTTCCTTCGAGAAACTAATAAGGCTGCTTGCATCATCCTCGTTTCCCAATACATATTTTAGTTTATAGAGGAGAGCCAGATACACGAGTCTTCAGTTTGAGGATTCTGCACACCTTTCTACTTAACAGTTGGCAGCGTCGCTTGCAAAGGGGGGATCACCTCCTGCCATTCGTTCTTATAAAAAAAAAACAAACATGCTCAGGTACCTAAGACAACTTTCTTCTTATGAGCTGATATCACTGCAAGTCAGTCTTGAAGGTCCCTTATCCCTTGGCGAGAGAACCGTAGGCTGTTAATACCTTGCAGTGACAATAAAGTACTTCTTGTGTTCCTTAATCATCTTGATTACTGCAAGCATAGTATATGGATTAGCATTAAAAACTGAGGCTGATGTTTATTTAAGACAAAAAGAGTTCTCTGTACTGGTTGTTCCTAAACCTACATCGTCTTCGGATTTTCAATCATCACTGTATTTTGCATCTAAACATTGCTACTTAGGCATATCTTGGCATTTAAAATCCCCTATGCAGGTTCTGAGAGCTTCATCATGAATAGAGTCAAGTATTTTGATAACCCTGAGTTTTGATGACGACTCGTATACGTTTTACTACAAAAAATTGCCTGGAAAAAACAAAAAAACAAAAAAATACAGAAACGTTCGGCAATCTGCCTCTCATGACATGGAAAAAAACAAACAACCATGCAATAAACCAAGCTTCTTCATTTACTTCAACTTCATCTGTTTGATGAGAGGCACCCATATAAGTCCCCAGACAAAAAATGACCCAAGAACTTCATTTCTTTGAAAAAAGTGCATTGGATTTGCTCTTGAAAATGATGGCTGAAAACTTCCTCGAGTGTGGATTATGCATAGCCACTCTCCTGTTTAGTCAAACTTAAACATGTGGTATATCACCTACTGTAAAACCTTATCTACTGCAGTGTACGTGTTCCTCCACATCCTGTAGGCTTCACCTTAAGCAATAAACTGTAAAAAAACGTTCACATACAATCTACATGAGACAGCTATCGAAAATCCCTTTACATTTTCCTCGATAGCCATAGAAAACGGTCACACTTAGGATACTCCCTTATGGATTTCCTAACAGCTAAGAAGCTCTTTACAAAAGTGGGTAGTGGTCCTCCCAAAGATAATGCAGCTGTGAGTATATCCCAACACTTTTATCCTCACAAGGATATCAGTCATCAGTCTCATTTTTTTTCTAAATTGATATTGCTGTAGGGTGATCCTCTTTTTTAATTGCCATGTCAACCTAAAGTTTACCATTTCTCCATCTGCTTACAGATAAAGCTGGTAAGAGAAATTAGCCTGCAGTTTCATGGTATGCCCGCCTCCTTACCAGCTTTAAGAATGGGAATGATCATAGTTTTTTTTCCATGTTGTTGACACATAAAATCTTATTGAAAAGGACCAATAGGGAGCTCTCCAGTAAATGAAGTACAAAACCGTAGAGCGGAGTCCATTCCCCTGTACAAAAAGAGCAGGTTATTTGAAAGTTCTGCGAGAGCTCTAAAGAACAACCCCGGTGACCTTACTATTCTGTATAGAGGGTGAGAGGAATTTCTGCCATAAATTTAGTTGACTCATTTGCAACATCAGCTTTGTCCATGGTGATTATCCATCAGTATTCAGTACATTTGATGAAAGTTATATTTTTCCCTCTTGCTCTTGTGCACCTTGTCTCAACCCCATGCTAAAGGGATTACTGGAGCTGATCGTGAAGGAAAGTTTGTGTCCATGAAGAGTGTCTTGCCTCCTGTAGCACTCGTCTAGCCTTAGCAATGACTCATAAATAACTGATCAGTGTCACATCACTGGAGCCATTTTGTCTCATCCCTTATTGGTAATCCCTCCACCACTGAGAGGTGACTCCTGTTAAGGAGGTCTCTAGCTAAGGATGAGTCAAAATGTTTCTTAGGTGGAAAAGGTGATGTTGGATATCAAATGATAGCTCGCTGGACTGCTCCCTACAGTTCCTGTTGGATCTTTTTTAACAGGATCGAGAGGGAGGTACATAACGACATATCATATTTGAATCTTTCTTTGACACAGATTTTCCTCACCGATAGGTAATTTAGGGTATGGATAGGTAGCAGCTTCTCTAGTCTGTAAACACACACACACACACACACACACACACACACACACACACACACACACACACACACACACACACACACACACACACACACACACACACACACAGCTAGAAGGGGTCCCTCACAGGAGCGTTCCGAGTATTACCCTACTTGCTGTTTCTGCCAAGGACTCAATGAAGGCCTTTTCTATGACTGGCTGGATGATTTCACACCGTATTGCTCAAGGGAAAGGGGCATTACAAGATGTGCAAGAACACATGTAGACTGCAGTAAATCAAGTTTGTGAGCAAAAACATGGACTCAAGATTTCAGCTATGCATTTCTGTACAGGTTGGAATTTTCCTCCATCCCTCTGAAGTACAAACCCATTGATCTTCATCCAAGAGGTGAAGGTTTGGGGTTTATTTTTTTGATAAATGGTTTACAGGGGTGTCTCACAACAAATAGTTTAAGTTAAAGGAAATGAAAATACTTTTTTCTTAACTTTCAGGGCACAAAGTGCTTCTGGCTTTTCCTAAGCGTTCATTCAAAACAAAATTAGCTATGATGTGACGCACATTCATCAGCAATATACTCAAATTACTGGCCTTATCTGTACAGTCTCCATATGCTAAGAGTGGAGAACCACCTTT
>NW_028234418.1:36114368-36116868 GCF_977035675.1 Penaeus japonicus
TTTCATATTTCAGATTGTAAGACAGTGCTAAGCCTGAGATATAAATCCCTTTCATATTTCAGATTGTAAGACAGTGCTAAGCCTGAGATATAAATCCCTTTCATATTTCAGATTTTAAGTCAGTACTAAGTCCGAGATATAAATCCCTTTCATATTTCAGATTGTAAGACAGTGCTAAGCCTGAGATATAAATCCCTTTCATATTTCAGGTTGTAAGACAGTGCTAAGCCTGAGGATATAAATCCCTTTCATATTTCAGATAGTAAGACAGTGCTAAGCCTGAGGATATAAATCCCTTTCATATTTCAGATTGTAAGACAGTACTAAGTCCGAGATATAAATCTCTTTCATATTTCAGATTGTAAGACAGTGCTAAGCCTGAGATATAAATCCCTTTCATATTTCAGATTGTAAGACAGTGCTAAGCCCGAGATATAAATCCCTTTTATATTTCAAATTGTGAGACAGTGCTAAGAAAGCTTATTAGAATATAGTTGAAAAACACATCTTTACCTGGTGTCTGGGCGTTTTCTGTGTCGAGGCCAATCCCTTCGTCAGGCGAAAAGAACTTCAGCGTTGACTCCAGGATATTTCGCACGCCTCCGAAGTAATTCGCTCTCCTCCTCTGGAATCACGTTTCGACTTTCAGAGAGTGCGTGACCAACTGATTCAGCATGTACTCCTAGTGTAGGACATTGCTTTAATTTGGAAAGACGATGCGAAAATATCTCACCTCTGTATTTTTGGACACTGTGGTCTTGAAGATTTCCACCATCACCTCCCAAACATGCCACAAGAACCTCTGGAAGTTCAGACTGTGGAGGTTGTTGTGCAGAAGTTTGAAATTGGGGTAGAGGACTTGGTCGAGGAGTGGGGCCTCATCTTGCAATTCACACGCCTCGTGCACGGCTTTCTCCAAAGTCGGTTTCATCTGCCGGGTGAAAGAAACGGATTATTCTTATTCTTATGTCAACAGAAAGAATGATAATGCGAAAGAAAGAATCAAATAAATAGATACATAAAGGAAACATACACATGGGAGATTGCTTGATTCCTTCAATTGAATAATCAATACTGTTAATTGTTTAATGATTGAAGAGCTTCCATCAGTTTCATCATAATCTATCTAAATAATTTGTTCACTTATGATATCCACTACATGGCCTACAATTCACTTAAGTAACAAAAGCATGACAAGTGGCATTTCTCTCTAACCTTTTCCATGACTGCCTCAATGAACTCATTCACTTTGCCTTCCATGTTCTCGGTTGCACTGGAAATCAATCTCTCCACCGTGTCTTTCAGTTGCAAAGCTGCTGCACTGCCACTGCCGATGGATCTCACGTCGTCCAATAAGGCTTCGAAGCCGAAGTGACTCGGAAGTCCTGTGAGCTCCCGTCTCACGCGCTCGATGTTGTTGAGGCCGACGCAGATCTGGAAGTGAAGGGAAGGGCTGGAGGAATGGCGACGGGAATATTCAGAGGCAACAAAACAACCTAACAGGCAGAATTTCTCTAATGAAAATCTCTCTCTCTCTCTCTCTGTTTAATTCAATCTTATGAACGAGGAAGTATCTATTTGCGATACACATGCTTTACATTAAACGGAGGTTAGAGAAATACAATATCAAACTTACCCGTTCCGTTATGAAAAGCTGGTCCGAATTTTCCGTCTGCCAGAACATGGAATCGACCTTGTCCCTGAGGAGGTCAGAGTAGTTGGTTGCACAGGAGCACACATCCTCCAGGATCTTCGCCAGGAGGACGGTGCTGTTCTCAGGATCTGGCCAAGCGAGCTTAAGCCACCAGATTTTCACCTGAAAGTGTTCGAAATATCCCATGAGGTTCAGAAGCTTCAGATGGTCCACCTCATTAGAATAATTACATTAACATCAATTGTACTGTTATATGAAAGAAATGGCATGGGAAGAAATGTTTATCCGACTGTAATGCCCTTGAATAGTAAGGCCTTACAACAACCAATACCGTAAGCAAGATACCACACATGACTGTAACAGCACCCGAGTGAAAACCTTCTTTTCCTATAAGAGCAATAACTCACATCATGAAATATCCCTATAGTATCCGTGGCAGAAGAGCTGAAGTTGCAGAGATTGTCCACTGGCTGGAAGGTGTCGAGATCCACTGCTTTCTTGATCATGTCCTGAGCTCTTCGGATCGCCAGTTCGAGCCACCTCATGACACCTCGAGAGAACCATCGGTGATACTCTCGAACCCCAGACTCCGCTCGGATCTCCGGGGGTAGGGCCTCGCTTAACCTGCATGGCCCGAGAAAGTGATATAAGCATTCAGAGAGAGAAAAAAAGAACGAAAAAATAGTACATATGTATGTATGTATATTGCATTACACTTGAGAAAAAAACGTACATATCACTTTTGATTTGAAGAAACTGCATAAGAACCCGTATAATAATTTGTTCAAAAGAAAATGGTTTAAAGGAAATAATTTCCTCCATCATGATTCCCTCCTCTAACAGGAT
>NW_028234418.1:36121868-36124368 GCF_977035675.1 Penaeus japonicus
CTCTCCCTCTCTCTCCCTCTCCCTCTCCCCCCCCCCTCTCTCTCTCTCCCCCTCTCCCTCTCTCCCTCTCCCTCTCCCTCTCCCTCTCCCTCTCCCTCTCTCCCTCCCCCTCTCTCTCTCTCTCTCTCCCTCTCTCTCACACACAAACACCCATACCAACCCAAACCCAAACCCACAAACAAACACACAAACACAAAAAACAAAAACGAAAAAAACAAAAACACAGCTTCAAATGTCAAATAGCAGGTTGCAAAGGCGAGTTGCTCAATGCTATGTTAAAGCGGAGAGCAAGAAGCCAAGGCGTTGTTCCATCTCGGGGAGTAACCGAAGTCGTGTTGATGCTGCGCTCCCCTCTGCTTGCTGGGGGTGCAATCGAACCAGTCTCCCTCTGATTCTTCCTCTGATTCTTCTTCCGATTATTTTTACATTTTTCTTCTGCTTCTTCTGTATTTTTTTTTCTTCATTTTTCTTCTGTTTATTCATCGTCTTGTTTTTTTTTCTTTTTCTGCTACTTCTGATATATATATATTTTTTCTTCTTCTTCAGCTTCTACTTCTTCTGCTTCTTCTTCTACTTATTCTTCTACTTCTTCTTCTATTCCTTCTTCTTCTTCTTCTTCTTTCATTAATTCTTATTTTTCTTTTTCTTCTTCTATTCATTCTTCTTTTTCTTCTTCTATTCATTCTTCTTTTTCTTCTTCTATTCATTCTTCTTTTTCTTCTTCTATTCATTCTTCTTTTTCTTCTTCTATTCATTCTTCTTTTTCTTCTTCTATTCATTCTTCTTTTTTTCTTCTTCTTATATTCCTTCTTCTTCTCGTTCGATCTTGATATGATCGAGATCCCTCTCCTTAATATTTTCCTTTCCATTTCTATCTCTTTCTCTTTCTTCGTCTTTCCTTTTCATCTTCACTTCCTTCTTTTCTTCATCTTCTTTAGTTCGTCGTTCGGTTTCTTCTTCTTCTTCTACTTCTACTTAGAGATTCTTTCGTTTTTTTTCTTATTTTCTCTCTCTCTCTCTCTTTCTTCTCCTTGTTTCTCTCTTCTTTTCTTTTTCTTCTTCTTTCTTTCTTCGTCTTCATTGCTTTTGTTTTCTTTTCCAGTCTCTCTATCTATCTATAGATAGAGAGATTATATATATATATATATATATATATATATATATATATATATATATATATATATATATATATATGGAGAGGGATTAGATAGACAGATGGATAGATGGATAGATGAACAGATAGATAGATAAAGACAGAGAAAGAGAAAGGGAGCGAGAGAGAGAGAGAGAGAGAGAGAGAGAGAGAGAGAGAGAGAGAGAGAGAGAGAGAGAGAGAGAGAGAGAGAGAGAGAGAGAGAGAGAGAGAGAGAGAGAGAGAGAGAAACAGAGAGAGAGAAAAAAAAAAAAAAAAAAACAGAAAGAGATTACATACATCCATAGACAGCCAGACAGATAGAGATATTAGACAGATATAAATATTAGATCAAAAGATAGAAAGATAGAAAGACAGAAGACAGATTATCTACATAGACAGAGAGACATTCAATAAGTCCATGTCTGTATCCATACATGCACTCTCCTCCTCCCAGAAGAAAAAAACTTCCCCCTCTTATTGCACAAATTCGGAAGAACTAGCAAGTCTCAGATCACGGCCTTTGAATGAGACATTGATTAAGCGAAATTGACCCGAATCAAGTCTCCCTTCTCGCTCGCTCGCACACCCTTGAGAACGTCTTGAGAGAAAACGGAACCCGCATCTTGTTCTGCCAGCAATCTGGAGAGCCTCTTGAAAGAAAAAAAAAGAAAAAAGAAAAAAAAAAAAAAATAGGCTTGCCCTGGTTCGCCCTGCCTTGTCCTGGCTCACTCTGGCTCGAACTGGCTCGCTCTGGCTTGCCCTGGCTCGCTCTGGCTTGCCCTGGCTCGCTCTGGCTTGCCCTGGCTCGCCCTGGCTTGCTCTGGCTTGCCCTGCCTCGCTCTGGCTCGCTCTGGCTCGCTCTGGCTTGCCCTGCCTCGCTCTGGCTCGCTCTGGCTTGCCCTGCCTCGATCTGGGTCGACCTAGCTCGCTCTGGCTTGCCCTGCCTTGCTCTGGTTCGCTCTGGCTCGCTCTGGCTTGCCATGCCTCACTCTGGCTCGACCTAGCTCGCTCTGGCTTACTCTGGCTCGCCTCGTCCCGTCTGTCCTTGGTCCAGCTTACATTGGCTCGCTCTTGGCTCGCTTTGACTTGGTTTGGCGGCGCAATGACGTCGACGTGAATTCCGAGAAGCGCAAAAGACAGGAAAGAAAGAAATCATCAAAGCGGACGGAGTGAGAAAAAGGGGAGAGGGCGTACGTGATAAAAGAGAAGAGGAAGAAAATACATAATACACACTTGTATGTTTGGATGTGTAAGCTAACATACAGTATACACGTATATACAGTACCCTTTCTCTCTTGACTGCTTACCAACCAACATGCATATACATACATGAATCCTAATGTCAATAACACAGTGATACAATGA
>NW_028234418.1:36151868-36154368 GCF_977035675.1 Penaeus japonicus
CGATGACTTCCATTTTCATTTGGCAAATAATTCTGATAAGTGAGAATTGTATCTTTGTGTTGTAGGAAAGGGATAATTTCAACATCATTATCCTGAAGGTAATAATGATAATGATAATAAAAGCGAGAAAAATAACAATGGTGGTATTATTCCAACTGTGATTATAGAAAAGGAACACATGGTGATTATACTAAATATACTCCATACGAATACTTTAAAACAGGAAAAAAATAATTAACCACATAGTGATACACATAACGGTCAGCATAACAGTTATGCGGTTATGAGTAAGAGGTAAATGAGTAACCTTAAGAAACCAGTAGATTTGTCGTTTTATTTTAAATTTATCGATTAGTTCTTCGAAACAACGACGAATTGGTAAATACTTGAGATTTCTGAAAAATAATTTTTCTTTGTTGTCATGAGTTGTAATATTTTCGGGGTGGGGTGGGAGGTATGGGGTGGG
Source organism: Penaeus japonicus (assembly GCF_977035675.1). Classification (NCBI taxonomy): domain Eukaryota; kingdom Metazoa; phylum Arthropoda; class Malacostraca; order Decapoda; family Penaeidae; genus Penaeus; species Penaeus japonicus. The sequence continues at coordinate 36,152,335 of NW_028234418.1, forward strand.
GGGGGGTCATAAGTTTTGATTAAGGAACGTGTTTTTGAAAAATGTTTATGCTTCCTTCATCGATTTTTGCCAAATGGTACCGGTAAATTTCAACAATTTTGCACGCTTGGTAGACACGATAACTGACGTGGGTAGGTCACCTTCGCTATGCCAAAGGTCAATAAAGGTTAGTGTTGACGGACCTTGACTGAATGTATGCACTCTCATGCGTCCTCTACGGATAAGATAACGCTTAATAACTTGTGCATGAATGTGATCACAAGTACACGACTAAAGTATCTGCCATAACTCATGGTTTCAATGATAGTTTATGACCGAGAGGAGATTATGTCACGGATGTTCCTTGGATGGTGTCATAGAAGTGTAGTATAAATCCTGACATCCGGGTATCTGTATTGCAGTCGTAACCTCCTCTGTGTATCTTCTTCTTCTTCCCTTTAAAACCCCTAAAAACAAACAAACAAACAAACAAACACCTCGAAACGGAGTGTTTTTCATTGAATATAAATACCACTTGCATTCTTCTATCAAGAGTGTAAGGAGAAAGGGAACACCATCGCGATGAAGTGTCTACAGCTGCAGCGACATCATTAAAAAAAAAAAAAAAAAAAAAAAAAAAAAGAGGCCAGACATTTTATTAAAGGGACTTCTTTGAACCGACCGAGCGACCGAGCGAGCGGGACGGGACGGGACGGTCATGGTCAGAGGGAACAGATCCACGGAGCTGGTGAAGTTCATTGCCACAGTAGGAAAAGCAAAATAGAAATCCACGTGTAAATAGTTTCCTTAATTTTTTTTTTGTTTTTTTTTTCTTACTCTTATGTACTGGATATGGCGATGCTCAACATATCCCTTTATTTCCAGAGTATGTGTGTGTGTGTGTGTGTGTGTGTGTGTGTGTGTGTGTGTGTGTGTGTGTGTGTGTGTGTGTGTGTGTGTGTATGTTTACGAAGGCGTCACGTGAAATGTTTAGCAACATCAGAGAGGCTTAAGGTATAAAGAAACATTCCGTCACGAGATGCAGATATTCCCCATTGATATCTAGAGTCACATTATCAAAAGCGACGAACCACCATCGCCAGTCACGTACAGAGAGTATACGAGGTGACGCCATGACACGCAGTTACGAGAGGCCGCGAAAGGAGAAGAGACACGCGCACACACACACACACACACACACACACACACACACACACACACACACACACACACACACACAGACACACACACACACACACGTTTCAGACCTCTGCATACAACCAAAGGATGAGTAGGGTACGGAATGAATAATACAACAAAAACAAAGAAATACCATAACGCTGGTATTTCTGGCATGATTTTTCTTCTTCCCTATGTTGAAAAAAAAAAAATATATATATACATATGGTCATGAACAAAGCACGAGGAGTTGGTCCAAGGTTACGGTCAGAGTTAGAGTGAAGAGGATCTCGGGTCTGACTCAGCCTGAGGTAAAGCCTAGAGGCTGCCTTGAGGGGATAGCAATTTGCCACGACTCTCTCCTTGAGATTGCCATGCGCTCGGCTGTGAGTTGCCATGCCACAGCGGCGATATGTGGACGACAGGAGTGATGATGGGGGAAAATAATGATGTTAATGATAAATGATAATGATGATATTTTGATAATAATGCTGATGATAAAAAGTGTTGGTAATGATATTACTAATAACATTTAATTATAAGGGAGTTAATGATAATAAGGATGAAACCCTAACATATTTTACATAATCAATCTTTGATTTTGACTGATATTGGACCGTTGATTTTTTTTACAAAGGCATTAATAATTGTCCTATTACACCATGCTTATCCAAAAATAGACCCCTTGTGTTACCTATCACAACATGCTTATCCCAAAATAGACTCCTTGTGTTATCTAGAAATTCCCCTTCGATATGAATGCGGAGACATGAACTAAACAAGTCCGGTCAGCCTCTAAATATTGCAAAGTAAATCACGACAAAGTCTAGAACAGTATTTCCCAAACTTCAACTTCTAAATGACCAACCACGTACT
>NW_028234418.1:36199368-36201868 GCF_977035675.1 Penaeus japonicus
TAATAATCATAATCATTATCATTACTATTACCATCCTTATCATCATCATCATTATTACAATCGTCATTGCTATTCTTATCCTTATCATCATCATCATCATCATCATCATCATCATCATCACCATCCCCACTGCTATCATCATTGCTATTATCATATTCAATATTATCCTATAATTATATTCATTATTAACATCATATCCATCATATCATAATACCCACTTTTATTATCATGATCCCTTATCATAATCATCATAATTATTGTTCTTATTTAAAGGAAAAATCCTTGCGAGGAATGTGTTACGGAAATACCACTGCCACCAATATGTAAATATGTAAATATGTAAATGATTTGATCTAAAAACTTAACTCTGAAAAAAACAAAACAAAAAAACTTGGTGTTTACTTTTTTATAAAAAAAAAAAAAAAAAAAGCTGACACCATCAGAAAAAAAAAAAAAAACAGTGTACATGATCCTGGATAATGATTTAAAGAAATAAGATTGAAAAAAAAAATGATAAATAGGGTCACACAACATGGTATATAAACTATTTTCAAGCTGTAATAAGCATGTGGGCGTTGCAGGGAGTGTTTGTTGATAAAAAATCGGTCCAGGGATGTCTAATTGGGGGATATCAGCAGAAACTATGTGCTAAGAACAATACATTCAAGAGCATATACATAGATAAGTAAATAAATATATAAATAAACACACACACATACACGGACACGTGTGTGTGTGTGTGTGTGTGTGTGTGTGTGTGCATGTATATATATATATATGTATATATATATATATAAATATATATATATATTATATGTATATATATAATATATGTATATATATGTATATATATAATATATGTATATATATATATATATATATAAATATATATATATATATATATATATATATATATATATATATATATATATATATATATATATATAAAGCAGACAAAAAGAACAATGTCAGTAGAATAGTATTGGAAAAATAACAAAGCTTGTAACTGATCGAGAAAATGTGATCTTTAGGTGTAAAATCTACCCAAAAATAACACTAGGATATATATACACACTCTAGCCAGGCAAAGGACACGAGTCCCATCTAACCCTTTTCCTGTGAATCGATAATCCCATTTTCTTTAACAATTAGCTTAATATATTCCTTTCCACTATCTATTCATAATTTAAGATTTCAATCCCCTTTGCTTAACCCTTCTTCGGATGGGTATATGTGTATTTTCAATTAATTCCTAGAATTAGGGAATGATATTTGAGTCTTTTATTTGATATGATAACACTGTGATGCTAATGATCATTTCGTTACACGTAATTACACAAACGGAGGAATAGATAGGTTGAATTAAAAAAAATAAAGAAACTGCAGTTCCAAAAATGATCTTATTAAGTGATAAGTGAAACATGCCCGATGTGGAATGGTTAATGTGGCTCTGAATACAAAATCTGGCAATAACATTCGTAAAATTATCGAAAACATTATCATATCTTACATAATTCATTCATTTTGGAGTGTAAAGAGTGTAAAAACAAAATGGTAACACGTTGGTAAGCTTGTGTGTGTGTGTGTGTGTGTGTGTGTGTGTGTGTGTGTACATTGTACTCTTTAGATCTCTGTGTATCATTTTTTTTCCAAAAAGGGTTAGATATGTACGCAATTTTAGTTCTCTATATCGAGATTACCAAATAGAAATCGGTTAAAAGGCAAAACAAAGACCTAACCGCCATCTTCCTGAATAAAACGATACCAAAATTATCGTTATTCAAAAACAGGAAAACATCCTACTTATAACCTTCAAATCTACGTTTCCTTTTCCTTCCTGTCCTCGCTCAGCTTGTAGGTTTTTGTTCAGTGAAGATGGAATTGCTGTCATTCTACTTAGGAAGACAATAGTTAAGACACATAAATTTCATTTTTCAATTTGCATATTTCTTATAAAAAAAGGAAATATGACAATTTTCTTAGAAAAGAGATCGAAACTGAGAGAAGTGGACTTGACATGTCCTATCCATTTTTTTCCGATCTCATTTTCACAAGCCAGATAGAGAGAGAGAGAGAGAGAGAGAGAGAGAGAGAGAGAGAGAGAGAGAGAGAGAGAGAGAGAGAGAGAGAGAGAGAGAGAGAGAGAGAGAGAGAGAGAGAGAGAGAGAGAGAAAGATAGATAGAAAGAGAGAGAGAGAGAGAGAGAGAGAGAGAGAGGGTGGGGGGAGAGAGAGAGAGCGAGCGAGAGAAAGTAGAGAGAGAGAGAAAGAGAGAGAGAGACAGCTCCAAAGAAACATGATTCCAGACCGGGAGAGAGAGAGAGAGAGAGAGAGAGAGAGAGAGAGAGAGAGAGAGAGAGAGAGAGAGAGAGAGAGAGAAAGAGAGGGAGAGAGAGAGGGGGTATACAGTATACGATATAAACATTTTAATCCACTACACCCACTCGTTGTATATAGATACGTTTTCGTTGTTAAACAAAAGAAAATCGATGCAGATAAGT
>NW_028234418.1:36209368-36211868 GCF_977035675.1 Penaeus japonicus
CTCCCCTCTCCCTCCCCCCTTCTTCCTTCGTGCTAATTACCCCGAGCATGAGTCACCTATAGCCCTAAGGATTTGCTCTGAGGAACATTATTACTCTGTTGATATATTGCAACGTAGATCTTGGATAGATTCACCTGGAAGCTTATGGTTGTACCTTAAGGAAAGTATATGAAAGAAAAGTCGGTTATAGTAGGGTTATAGTAGGTTATAGTAGGTGATAGATTAAATGCAGGTTATAGAAGGATCTTAGAAAACGTGTAAGAAACAAAAGTCGGTTACACTAGGGTTATAGTAGGTTATAGTAGGTGATAGATTAAATGCAGGTTATAGAAGGATCTTAGAAAACGTATAAGAAACAAAAGTCGATTACAGTAGGGTTATAGTAGGTTATAGTAGGTGATAGATTAAATGCAGGTTATAGTAGGATCTTAGAAAACGTGTAAGAAACAAAAGTCGATTACAGTAGGGTTATAGTAGGTTATAGTAGGTGATAGATTAAATGCAGGTTATACTAGGATCTTAGAAAACGTATAAGAAACAAAAGTCGAATTGCAGATGAAATGAAACTATTATTGTTCCAGCAATGCGTCATCAACCGAGTACCCACAAAACCCTCCTACAATAAAAGGAACCAAAAGCAAAACTCCACGAGGAAGGAATGCAACCGAAGAACGTCAGCCGTCAGCCCCCAGCCATCAGTCGGTTAATTGGGAAATGAGACCGTCTATAAAACCGTAATAGGCTTAAGGTCTCCCGTGGATCCAATTTACCAAAACCGGTTTTACAAGAGCCACGGGGAGGGGGGGAGGGAGGGAGGGAGGAAGGGGAGACGGCGGCAGAGAGGGGAGACTTCGGTAGCCGAGGATGCATGGTAATGTGAGAGATTCGTGTGGCCGCGTCAGGGGCTTGTGGCCGTTGGGAATTTGGGGAAAATAGTACTTGGAAATACTCGAGGGATGTAGCGAATGGGGAAGATAGCATTTAGAAACAGCTGAGGGGATGTAGTGCTAGGAAATAGTTGAGGGAATTTAGAGGTAGGGGAATTAGTGCTAGGAAATAGTTGAGGGAATTTAGAGGTAGGGGAATTAGTGCTAGGAAATAGCTGAGGGAATTTAGAGGTAGGGGAATTAGTGCTAGGAAATAGTTGAGGGAATTTAGAGGTAGGGGAATTAGTGTTAGGAAATAGTTGAGGGAATTTAGAGGTAGGGGAATTAGTGTTAGGAAATAGCTGAGGGAATTTAGAAGAAGGGGAATTAGTGCTAGGAAATAGTTGAGGGAATTTAGAGGTAGGGGAATTAGTGCTTGGAAAGTGTTGAGGGAATTTAGAGAGAGGGGAATTAGTGCTAGGAAATAGTTGAGGGAATTTAGAAGTAAGGGATATAGTGCTAGGAAATAGCTGAGGGAATTTAGAGGCAAAGGAATTAGTGCTAGGAAATAGTTGAGGGAATTTAGAGGTAGGAGAATTAGTGCTAGGAAATAGTTGAGGGAATTTAGAAGTAGGGGAAATAGTGCTAGGAAATAGTTGAGGGAATTTAGAGGCAAAGGAATTAGTGCTAGGAAATAGTTGAGGGAATTTAGAGGTAGGGGAATTAGTGCTAGGAAATAGTTGAGGGAATTTAGAGGCAAAGGAATTAGTGCTAGGAAATAGTTGAGGGAATTTAGAGGTAGGGGAATTAGTGCTAGGAAATAGCTGAGGGAATTTAGAAGTAGGGGAATTAGTGCTAGGAAATAGTTGAGGGAATTTAGAGGTAGGGGAATTAGTGCTAGGAAATAGTTGAGGGAATTTAGAGGTAGGGGAATTAGTGCTAGGAAATAGTTGAGGGAATTTAGAAGTAGGGGAATTAGTGCTAGGAAATAGTTGAGGGAATTTAGAGGTAGGGGAATTAGTGCTAGGAAATAGTTGAGGGAATTTAGAGGTAGGGGAATTAGTGCTAGGAAATAGTTGAGGGAATTTAGAGGCAAAGGAATTAGTGCTAGGAAATAGTTGAGGGAATTTAGAGGTAGGGGAATTAGTGCTAGGAAATAGTTGAGGGAATTTAGAGGTAGGGGAATTAGTGCTAGGAAATAGTTGAGGGAATTTAGAGGTAGGGGAATTAGTGCTAGGAAATAGTTGAGGGAATTTAGAGGCAAAGGAATTAGTGCTAGGAAATAGTTGAGGGAATTTAGAGGTAGGGGAATTAGTGCTAGGAAATAGTTGAGGGAATTTAGAGGCAAAGGAATTAGTGCTAGGAAATAGTTGAGGGAATTTAGAGGTAGGGGAATTAGTGCTAGGAAATAGTTGAGGGAATTTAGAGGTAGGGGAATTAGTGCTAGGAAATAGTTGAGGGAATTTAGAGGTAGGGGAATTAGTGCTAGGAAATAGTTGAGGGAATTTAGAAGTAGGGAAAATAGTGCTAGGAAATAGTTGAGGGAATTTAGAGGTAGGGGAATTAGTGCTAGGAAATAGTTGAGGGAATTTAGAGGTAGGTGAATAAGTGCGAGGCAATAGTGGAGGGAATTT
>NW_028234418.1:36224368-36226868 GCF_977035675.1 Penaeus japonicus
TACTTCCACAGACTTCTTAGAATTTATTTTGTTATGTGATTCATCTCCTCTCATACTGGACAATAACTTTCCTTCTTATTTCAGGCCCTTCATCACAAATCAAAACTTCATGCATGTTCTCTGAAATCCACTCTGTATGCCTATATCTACTCTTATTATATAGTATACTTACTCTTTATATTTCATTATAGTATACTTACTCTTACTCCAAGGTTACGTCCTATATGTTTTTTTTCAGTGTTGTATTGCAAATCCTTCCCTGCATCTGTTAACTAACTCTGCTCATCTTGTACAATTTAGCAACCCATTCTTATGTTATAATTATCGCAATGGAATCCAAGTCTCTCTTCCTATTAGATTTTACAGAATTACAAAGGTTGGTAACTAACTTATAGCTTACACCCATTCTGCGCTGCTATCGACATATTTCCTGTCGAATGTCTCAGTTAAACTCCATGCCGCATCTTCTGACGATGTGATGCAGAAGGGAACAAGCAAATCAGGTTCATCATTATTACTTTAGTGTTGACTAAAACTGACAAATATTTTGATATACTTTAAACATTCTATAACTGAAGATCCTTTACCTCCCACCCTACTCTTTTGGCACTTGTTATGCATCGGCACAACTCTGTGACTTCACTTCAGGTCTCCTTGCTAAGGATGATTCCATCAGAACGGCTCGGCAAAACAGCCTTGTCAACCCTGATGTCCCAACTCCACCATCTTGAGGACCAGTGTGCCTTTGCAACAGAATGAGTTGCATTGCATAATCTTTTAGGCCAATCACCGGGTTGTTGAATTTTCACGACTATGGGGAAAGTGAGTCATAGTACCATAAACGCTGCTTCTCACATCCCTTGTTTTTGCTATTTTTTATGCCCTTGCATAGCCAGTTTTTGATGCTATATTTCCTTGAAAGTTGAGGACAACTTGCGAAGTAGGTGGTCGAGCGACACGATAATTATATAGTATGTTTACATATGGTATTGAATACATCAATATACAAATATTTCATGAATACACATTTTGATATTGAGGAATCACATAGTCATCTCCCTCAAAAGAGTTGACTACCGTTGAATGCTACTGCCCCCCCCCCCCAATCCAGGCTACGTACCTGCGTAACCATTGTCAGGATTCAGGATTGCTGATGGGAAAACCTTCCATATATCTTGGATATTTGGAACATACAGGCAGACTGGGATTAACTGTGCTATCACTGAAGCCTGATTTCTCCGATTGTTCATACATGTTGTTATGGTGTTTTATTACTGTGATCATTATGCTGTTGTGTTAATTACTTACATCTTGTGTACCATAACCGCCCTATAAAGAAAATTTGAGACAAGCCCGAAAAAGCCAGATATTAGTGATGGCTGAATAAAAGCCCTACCAGATAAGATAATTGATTTAACTTACCTTGCTATGAAAATAACAATGTATATATATATATATAAAATGTTTATAGTTGTGTATGTGCATATCTATATATAATGCTAAAGATGATAATAGTAATTAAAATGATAATACAGAAATTCAGTGCCTTTTGTACCATAATACCCAAAGGTAGAAACAATGGTCGTACCGTTCAATACTGGTTGGGAGGACTGAATTGGAAACTGAAAACGAATGGTTGAAATGAAAGGTAGACACAACGGCAATCAGCACTGGACAAACAACAAAGGAGGGTCAGACTCCATCCCTCACTCAGTAAGATATCAACAAACATCAGGTCAAAGGGCGTTCCTCCCAGAATAACCCGACTGGTGACCTATATTAGTTATTGCCTTTCATCGATTGTGGAATTGTGGAAGTAGTCAAAATATAGTGAATGTATTGATAATAAGGGAGGTGTTGATAACGATGGGAGTAATAGTAATGATTGATAATGAAAACGGTAATGATGATAATGATGATTGTAATACTGGTGATGTGATTGATAGTAATGTTGATAATTATGGTGAAGATGATAATGATAATGATGGAGGTATTAACAACAATGATAAAATGTTAATGAAGATGGTAATGATGATAATAGCAATAATGATGATAACAATAACAATAATGATGATAATAATTACATTACTGATAATGACTGTAATAGTAATGATAATACTAATAATGAAAGTAATAATGATAAAAATAATAATGATAAAAATAATAATGATAATGAGGATGAGGATGACATTGATAATAATCCTTGAAAACAATTGCAATGATTGAACAAAAACAACCGAACGGTGCAAACAGCCGAACGAAACAAGCAGAACGGAAGCAAGAGAGAAGAATAAACAGCGTCTGACGAAACAACAGATTGGAGAATAAAACCGATCCCCCAAATCCCATTACACCATCAAGCATCAAGTTCCAAATTCGAGATCATTCTGCCATCCAGCCCCCTTCCCCCCCAACCCACGTTTCCACACGCTGTCTTCACCCTCCTCGGCGACACAGAGTTTTAGTATATCGCTCTCGGTCCCTTCGTCGGGTAGGTAGG
>NW_028234418.1:36251868-36258059 GCF_977035675.1 Penaeus japonicus
AAAAAAAAAAAAAAAAAACGAGGGAGGAAAAGGGTTAATGCACAAAAGCACATGTTGATATTGTTCCCAGAGATTTAATTAAATGACACCCCATCTTCCTAATCGGAGTGCGCTTTGTTCGGTTCCCATTCCAACGGATATGGAATAGGCCGCTCATCTGCCGGGGAGAGGGTGTGACACACGGTATATATACTGCTCATAAGTCATTGAAAAAGTGCCATTATTTACTGTTGTTCCTGTTTTTCTTTTTCTCGCTGGTTCTGTTTATTAAGAGCATGATTATTAAATTAATGGGATTCTTTCTCTTTTTGTCTTTCGCGTTCTCTCTCTCTCTCTCTCTCTCTCTCTCTCTCTTTCTCTATCTCTCTTTCTCTATCTTTCTCTCTCTCTCTCTCTTGCTCTATCTTTCTCTACCTCAGTCTATCTATCTATCTATATTGCACTATTTATTATGATCTTTATAAAGTAATAAATATTGACTCCCTATCCCAGTATTTTGTGGATTCATATTTTATAAAGAAAAAGTATTCATATGATATCTATAACGGTTATAGGAATACATGGAAATAGGTAAATATCATATGTATATATATATATATATATATATTTTATATATATTAAATATATAATGCCTATATATATAAATACATACACACACACACACACACAACACACACACACACACCACACACTCCACACACAAACAACACACACACACACTCACACACAGCAACACATACACACGCATACACCACACACACACACACACCTAATTATATATATATAATATATATATATTTATTTATATATATATATATATTTAATAGTATATATATATATATACGTAAAATATACACATACATACACGCACACACACGCACAAACAGATATAAATATATATATATATATATATATATATATATATATATATATATATATATATATATATATATATATTGTGTATGTGTGTGTGTGTGCAATATGTACTCATATATCTAATTCTCCGATTACTTAGTCAATATCATCTCCCTGTTTGAATATCATGCAAATGCACCCTGGCAGAGAATACTCTCTTTCTAATTCTCATTATCATCACCATAAACTAAAGGTATTTCGTAAGCCAGCAATAACACGAGCATATAAACTTGCATTAATCATAAAAAAGAACATTAAGCAGCAACGTACACAACCTTTGCAATGCGGGGAAAATGCAATCATACGACGACCGAAATGAGAGAGACGTTTTATAAAAGAGGTGAGTATGCAAATATGTGCAACGGGAAACAATAAGTCTGCAACGGATATGTGGCTTAGAGAGTAACATGAAGAAAAAGATATCCTACGTGTTATAAAAAATTGAGGAGTAGTTTATGAGGTCAAGCGAGGTTAGACGCATTAATGAGAGGAATTAATGAAATGAATTCCGAGGAATCTAATTAATAATATTATTCAGTTTCATTTTCTTGTCACTCTTGGAATTTGTTGGAACGGAATCGATGCAAAGTTGTTGATTTATATATATATATATATATATATATATATATATATATATATATATATATATATAATAAAATATTAAATATAAAGCGCCTATGGCAATAGAACATCATGCCAAAACACCATTATCATGCAGAGATAGTTACGATTTTAGCACTTTTCAAAAACATGTATATTCGATCTTAATTCCTTCCCGTCCATATATTTTGTATTTATTTGTCTTATGCCTTACATCGTGTTTTAATATATATAATTATATATAATGATATTTATATATATATATATATATATATATATATATATATGTATTATATATATATATATTTTTTTTTTTCTTGGGGGGGGGGGGGCAAATTCTTTAATATCATTATCAAAACGATCACATTTTAAAATAAACTTTCTTCATTGGTTAATATTGTATGCGTATCGATATTCCATATATTTTAGAGTTCACCCAATCGGGGGTGGGGGGGGGGGGGGGGATACCCAAATAACTTGAATAAAAATAAATTCTTCGCCCTGGCCTTTTTTCAGGTTGTCATTTGTGACCAATGAAGATGGAACTGGTCCCATTACGTCCAGACAGAGGCTGGCCTGGGCGTGTTCATTCCACTTTTCTCTCATAAAAGCAAGAAATTAACACACACACACATGTATATATATGTATATGTATATGGTATATTATATGTATATTGTATAATATTTATATAGATATATATATATATAATATATATATTGTAGATTATATATATATAATATGTATATGGATTTATATATATACTTATTTATTTATTTAATATGATCATACACATACATACACCCAACACACACCCACACACACACACACCATACCACACACACACACCCACACACACCCACACACCTATATATATAAATAGTATATATATAGAAATATATATATATATATAATATATAAAAATATATATACACATATATATATAATATATTTAACATATATATATATATAAATTATAATAATATACACTTAACACAACACAACACAACACACACAACACAACACACACACACACACACTCACACACATACACACATAAAATATATGATATATAATAATATATATATAAATATATATAAATCTTATATAAGTAATATATAAATGTTTTATCTATCTACTCATTTGAGTGTGTCCATTAACGACTATTGAAAAATGTGCATTGTCGTCCACTAGTGGTTTCTTCGGTTCAAACAAAGCTATGATTACCGGATTAATTGATAACGAATCCCCTGTGTGTGTGAGAGGTTGATAGTGTGAGTGTGTGTGTTGCTGTGTGTGTGGTGTTGGGTGATTGTGTGTGTGTGAGCGTGCGTCTGAGTGTCTGTGTGTGTGTGTGTGTGTGTGTGTGTGTGTGAGTGAATATGTGTTTGTGTTCATCGTTACAATTAGGTAAAAATATAATTGATAATAAAAAAAACAAAAAAACATGACATATGATACTTGAACAGCGTTATATCAAAAGGAAACAATTGTACATTTTATAAAATTTCAATGAATGAAACTATACACAAAACTCGTAGTCAGTGAATGAAAGAAGTTTTGGCAAGTGTATTGCCCAGACTGCAATCATTTGCAGAGCGAAGGGCGCTCTCAATTTATGATAGCGCCCGAATAAATTATCAAGTCGATTGAGAGCAATTAGTTTTCAAAACCTTGTTAATATGTTTTTTACCCACTATATTCATGAGGGTATTTTTCAGATATATATAGGGACATGCAAATAAATGAAATCTCTCTCTCTCTCTCTCTCTCTCTCTCTCTCTCTCTCTATATATATATCTATATATATATATATATCTAAATATATATAATTTTATATATATAAAAAATAATAATATATTGGCAGATAAAACCACAACAAAACACGCAAAACATATCTATTTAAAGATGAAATTTTACAGTTTCAACACGTATATGTTTTGCTATACATGTGTGTATATAATCTTGTATATATTATAATATATAATATATATATATATAATATATATCTATTATAATATAAGAATATAGATATAAACATTAATATTATACATCTATCAATATAATATATATAAATAATTATAATATATATATAGATAATATATATAATATAAGTATGTATGCATACAAATTCATATATATATATATTATATATCATATATATATATATATATAGATATATTTATATATAATATATATAAGAACATACATACACATTCACAAAATATATACAACATATATATATATATAATAAATATATATTATAGATTAAATATAATATATATGATATACATATATATATGTCCATAATAATATGTATATATATATATATATTATATATAAATATATAGATATATAATATATATATATATGTTATTAGATGTATGTATTAAATATAATAACGTATATTATAGATATATAATATAATATATATATATATATATATATATATAAAGATATATATAAATTATTATATATATATATATATAGAATAATAAATACACATACACACACACACACACACAGTGGATCACAACACACTCACCCACACAGGCACACACACCACACACAAACACACATATATATAAATTATATAATATATATATATATAAATATATAAATATATATAAATATATATATAAATGATTTATCTATCTACTCATTTGAAGTGTGTCCATTTACCGACTTTGAAAATGTGCCATTGTCGTCCATCTTAGTGGTTCTCTGTTACAACAGAAGCTATGATTAAAGGATTAATTGGATACGATTCCCCTGTGTGTGTGAGTGTGTGTATGTGTGTGTGTGTGTGTCTGTGTGTGTGTGTGTGTGTGTGAGTGTGTGTGTGTGTGAGCGTGCGTCTGAGTGTCTGTGTGTGTGTGTGTGTGTGTGTGTGTGTGTGAGTGAATATGTGTTTGTGTTCATCGTTACAATTAGGTAAAAATATAATTGATAATAAAAAAAACAAAAAAACATGACATATGATACTTGAACAGCGTTATATCAAAAGGAAACAATTGTACATTTTATAAAATTTCAATGAATGAAACTATACACAAAACTCGTAGTCAGTGAATGAAAGAAGTTTTGGCAAGTGTATTGCCCAGACTGCAATCATTTGCAGAGCGAAGGGCGCTCTCAATTTATGATATGCGCTAGCACGAAAAAATTATCAGTCGATTGAGAGCAATTAGATTTTCAAAACTTGTTAATATTTTTGAGTTACCCACTATATTCATGAAGGGTTATTTTACAGATAAAATATAGGGACACAAATAAATGAAATCTTCTCTCTCTCTCTCCTCTCTCATCTCTCTTCATCTCTCTATATATATAATATATAATATATATATAAATATATATATATATAATACTATATAAAATATATATATTGGCAGAATAAAACCACTACACGCAAAACATATCTATTAGAAGATGAAATACAGTTTCCAACCGGAAGAGTTGTTTTGCTATTCATGTGTGATATATCTGATATATAGATATATATATATATATATAATAAATAAATATAATATATATATATACATATAATATATACATATATAACTATATATAATATAATATATATATAAATAAAATATATATAAATATAAATATGTATGTAATGCATACAAATTCATATAAAAATATATATATATATATATATATATATATAATATATAACTATATATCTATAATATATATGTACATGACATACACATATCACATATAATACAATACATATATAATATATATATATTATATATAAATATATATACAGATATATATATATATACAAATATATATGTCCATAACTATATGATATATATATATATATATTATATATATATATATATAAATATATAAAATATAAATATATGTATATATGTATGTATGTAAATATAACGTATATATATAATATATATATATATATAATATTATATATATATAATATAAATATATATATATAAATATATAAATATATATATATATATAAACGATATTTACATACATACATATATACATATATATATATATATATATATATATATATATATATATAGATAGATAGATAGATAGATAGATAGATAGATAGATAGATAGATAGATAGATAGATATTCATACATACATACATACAAAAAGAGAGAGAAAGAGAGAGAAAGAGAGGGAAAGAGACAGATATAGAGAGAGAGCCTAAAGTACAAACTCTACACGGAAATGAGAGAGCATAAAACCTCGTCGAATGAATGTAGGTCAAGATGTATTTCCATCACTCGAAAATGTATTTTAATAAATCAGTGCCGTCCAGTCGAGATGTATTCTCGAGGCTGCTATAACTTCGTATCACAGAGTATAATCATCATTGCGATTGAAGCTGCTCGTGGTATACTGTTGCTATCTTCCTCTATAGAAATGAATGATGGTTTTCATGTACCGGAAAGTGTTGAAACGAGTGTATGAATGTCATAAAGGCATTCGTTTGATCAATCTTTTTGTACGCATGGTGTCTGTGTGCATGGCAAAGGAAGTGTATTGTTTTAAGTGATGACTGTTTTTGGCCTCTCAATGATACGTGGTTTCGTTTTGTTTGTCTGTTTGTTTGTCTGTGTGTGTCTGTGTTTGTCTGTTTGTGTATGTGTGTGTGTGTGTGTGTGTGTGTGTGTGTGTGGGGGGGGGGGG
>NW_028234418.1:36285659-36295659 GCF_977035675.1 Penaeus japonicus
TCTCTCCTTCATGTAAGTGTATATATGTATGTATATGTATATATATATATATATATATATATATATATATATATATATATAATATATACGTATATCTTTTTCTCGCCCTATATATATTCTATATATACATACATATATATATGTATATATATGTATATATTATATATATATATACATATATATATATATATATATATATATATATATATATATATATATATATATATATATATATATATTCCGCATTAAATGTGCATATGGGCGCACGCGTATATGTTTGCACATTTGTATATATGTATACATACATACCTGCATACATACATATGTGTATATATACATACATGTATATGTATGTATATATATATATATATATATATATATATATATATATATATATATATATATATATATATATATATATGCACACACACATATATACACTCTTCCTACTGTCAGCCTCGCTCGCCCGACTCTCGCCTCCTTCAGCAGCCCCTCTGAAATAGGGTCAGAGCATTCAGTGACCTGGTGTTCTTATCCAGTCAAAATCTTGCCAGGTGATGACGTGAGTGGAGACCTAATATCAGATAAACCAAGAGCTATGAAGATATCACCAACATCTGGTATTATAGCCATATGGTGGGTGTGTATATGTAAATACCTGATGTTTTTGTTTTTGTTTATGCGAGTGTCCCGTTACCATAGCAACTGCACGGCTCCCTCCCCTTATTCCAATGGATCCTTTTAACCTGCAGTACATTCCTGCTTTCTTTATCTTTTCGGTCTCTCCCTCCTCTTATTTGGATTCTCGACTCTCTTTCTCTTTCTGTTTATCTGTTTCTCTGATTTGTATCTATTTCTCTTCCGTTTTTCTTTTCTATGTTTTTTTTTTTTTTTTTTTTTTTTGTGGTTGCCCTATTCTCTTGTCTTTTTTTAGACTTTATTTTGTCTCTGTTTGTCTGTCTCCCTGCCTCGCTTTTTCTCTAGCCACCCCCTAACCCCCCTCTCTCTCTCTCTTCTCTGGATCCCAACCCTCTCTCTCTCTCTCTCACTTTTTTCTTAAAAACAGAAATATCTCACTCTTGCTTTCCCTCTCCCACTTTCTTCTCCATACAAAATTCCACACAAATCTCTCTCTCACTCTCTCTCAATCACTATTTCTCTCTTTCTCTCCTTTTAGCTCCATCTCCCTTCGAACCTGCGTATTTCTCTCCTGCTCCTGTTCTCTTTCTATACTTCGTTAGAGTTCTACCTTGCCTATTTTTATCTCCTTCGACTGAAAATTTGTTTCAACTTTCCAATTGGATTTGCATCGCTGCATCGTATCGGTACGGCTTACGTAACGAAAGGATTCCTCTTATTTCGAAGATGGTTTCTATTTTGAGAGCATTGCTGAATCTGTCCTTTTTTAAAAAATATTTTCTCCCATTCTTCTTCGTCTATTTTCGGCATTTTTGGTTGATCGATCTATGTGGATTTTTAAGTTGATTTTATCTTTTAGTGTACAAGATGATTGTTATTAATTCAGTAAAAATAATAATAATAATCAAATGAACAAATAAATTGAAAAACAATTATGATCCACGGAAGAAAAAATAAAGTTGCCAAGTTCTCAGCGCTGTCCGTGTTGTATCTTCCTTGCCTTCCTCCCGCCATTTGTTCCTCGAAGAGATATTGTTTTCCAACTACTGAACAACGTGTAATACCACATCGTTACCCGCATCGAATAGACGTTCCGACAATTCACCTCCGAGCAACCGTTTAGGAAAACGATTCCCCGTTTAGAAGATGAAGATAACAGATGGAATCTAAGAACTTAATTTGGATTCTTTTATGACTTAATGGACTCCATAACATCCATGGAACGACGGTGAGAGAGCGGGTTTAATAGCGTATGAAGCTATTACATTGTGTGTTAGTACCTTATTACTCCAGCAAGATGGCTCTACCGTCTCGGAAAGAGTTATTGACGAGTTTATTATTTTCCGTCGAAGCCTCCGTGATGACCGGTGTTTGTCGCGAAGCCAAGATCTCACGGGATGGGACGAGGGCAGCTTTGTTTACATCGTGTTGTCTTCTTTGAGGAGCGAAGCATCTCTTGTGGTTTCCGTTTTAGCCCGCAGAGTATGTTGTCATGTTCTGTGGTAATAATGATAGTCTATTATTATGCCAAGTTATCTTTAGATTTGCGTGGTCTAGATTTACGATTTTATTTTTGGGTATTAGTTTGGTAGGGCGATGCCTTTTGATGGGATAGAAAGTAGTTTTTTTTACGACCAATAATGCAAACTTGAAGTAGGGAGCGAGAAAATGAACGCTATTATCAAACTCCGACATACTTAATCGTATTATGGAATAGTATCTTCTTCTGTATTGATACATATGATGTCAACACAAAAACATTAAAAAAAAAAAAATAAGTTAACGAACCTCGGAGGGGAAGAACAGCACGTACAGCTCGTGACAGCAAAACATAATGGCAGTGAACATGCGACAGTATTCAGTCAAAGTGATCTATATTCCCGCCAGCCTTTCACATCAAGTACTACTTTATTTTCCATTTAGTCACGGCATTATTGGCTCCGATGATGCGTCATAAAGCCATCAAATGAAACGCAATGCAATGAGCCTTCAAACTTACAGTCATGTAATACTCCCGCCCAATCTCCTATTTTTTTTTTTTTTTTTTTTTTTTGAGGGGGGGGACCGAAAAACACATCATATTTCAGTGTATTGTTTCATATAGATGCTTTATTCATATTGTTATCGTGAGTATAAATATCAAAAAAAAAAAAAAAAAATATGCAATCGTGTTTAACAACAGTTCTTGACCCGAAGACCCGGGAGCTATTGAATATGGATGTGTTGGCGTTAGCTGGAAGGGGAATAGGGGAACACAGGGATACGAATAGGAAACACGGCCAAGAAAGAGAATTGATAGTCGAAACTCCGCTTTCGAAATGGATAAAATTCAACTTTAAGAGGCATGGCCAGTTCTTTGATGGCCAGTCCTCTTGTTTAGATTGCGTCATAGGATTTACTGTAGTGAAAAAAAAAATAATGTAAATAGGCAGGATGACGAGTATATAGGAAAACAAAATGATATTTGATTAGAAGTCAAGTATTTGAACACAAGATTGAAATGCTATTCGCCTCTCTCTCTCTCTCTCTCTCTCTCTCTCTCTCTCTCTCTCTCTCTCTCTCTCTCTCTCTCTCTCTCTCTCTCTCTCTCTATATATATGTGTGTATATATATATATATATATATATATATATATATATATATATATATATATATATATATATATATATGTATGTATACACACACACACACTATATATGTATATATATATGTATATATATATATATGTATATATATATGTATATATATATATATATATATATATATATATATATATATATATTAATGTGTGTACGTATGGGGTCACTCCTTAATAACACATCACTGTAATCTTTATACGAATGAGAGAGAAAGAGGGAGAGATAAAGATAGAGAGAGAAAGCAGAGGAAGAAAGAGTATGAAAGAGAGGTAAAGAGAAAGTTAGATCGAAAGGAGAGAAAGAGAAAAAAAACGAAAGTGTGCGAGCGAGTAAAATAAATAAATAAATACATATATCTGTCTATCTATATATCGTAGTGTGCATATATATATACATGTACATATATATATACTATACATATACATATATATATACATATAGATATACATATGTTTATATATATATATATATATATATATATATATATATATATAAGATTTTGGCCTGAATTATCAATCCATCTATTTAATCCTTTTATTAAATACACAAGTTTTTTTCTTACAATCATAAAGATACAAAATACAGTATAAACCCCTGTATTACTGTGATGATTTCTCTTAATCTCACACAGTCAAAACTTAAAAAAAAGAAAAAAAAAGTCTAGCATTGAAAAAGAAAATCGACAAAAATGACCAAGAAACATTCTTTGATGCAATAAAAGCGAGACAGGGAAGCCAGGCAGGGTGATGCACATGCAATATCTGCACAGTTTTCCTCACTGTTCAAAACCTGCTCTGAGGTACTCCACTCCTCTGTATCTCTGTATATTTCTTTTTTTATGTGTTTTGTTTTGTTTAATTTTGAGTTTGTTTAAAAAATTCTAGCGTTTTTTTTTTTTCTTTCTTTTTTATAATATATCTTGTCGTTTTGGTTATCTTTTTATCATGTTATTTTTTCTACTACATATATACACATCTTTTTGGATATGGATTTCCTGATTTCCCTCATCTTATTCATTCCTTGATATAATTATAGTTATTTTCATATACATATTGTGTATATGTATATATATATATATATACATACACATACATGTATCTACATATATATACATACATATATTTGTATGTATATATATGGTATGTATATATATACATACATATATATATGTATATATATATGCGTGTGTATGTGTGTATGTATGTATGTACATGTATATTATATATATGTATATGTATATATGTGTATATATACATATATGCATATATATATGTGTGTATGTATATATATGTATATATATTTATACATGTAAACACAAACATACATATTGTCTATATGTGTGTATATATAATATATATATATATATATATATATATATATATACATATATGTACTGTGTATAAGTAAATATATATGTATATGTATATATATATAAGTATGTATATGTATATATATGTATATATGTATATATATACTTATATATATACATATATATTTACTAAAACAGTACATGTGTGTATATATGTATGTATATATATATATATATATATATATATATATATATATATATATCAACATGATAACAGTCTGGAAAAGTAGACCATATTAGACATATTGGAATCGCTGATTTTGCAGCAAAATGAAAGATACAGGAAGGGTACAGAAAAAACTAAAAGGAAAAAAAAAAAAACTTTGGCACAGTTCTGTAACTCATATCAAGGATTTACATTCATTTATGAAAAGTAAATGAAATTAGTCATACAAAACTGGATGAGCAAATGGTGAAAAATATTCATGTGCTTGTACGTGCGTTCGTACAAGCGTGTGTGTCTGCGTGTATGTGTGACCATACACAAATGAACAAGAAAAGCAAATAATCAGAAAGGCCAATAAACATATAAACAATATCAAAAACATAATCCTGCTCTTAATTACCTACTAAGCTACAAATTTATTTCAAGAAAATACTCAGATTTTCCAACAGACTAATCGTGGGATATTTAGTGTAGGAAGGGCGAGGCTTTTCATAAATCTCAAGAGAAATGCGAGAGAACTATTCATATTCTCTACTTAAATATCTGTGCTTCGCCAATTGTGCTTGCTATAATGTGTATGTACAAATTTGTTTATATATATACATATATATGTGTTTGTGTGTGTGTGTACATTCGAGAATCAGACTTACATATGTGTTTAACGACATAAACCATATGGAAATCCTGTTCACCAGAAAAGCATTAACATTTATAATATTGTTTTTCTAAGCGTTTTTTTTTTATTGGAAAACAGATTAACTCAAAATATAATCTTCTTAAATACCGCAAATGCTCACTTTTACCACAATATATCAAATCATTTCTTTATATCTATTTATATACGTATATATTGATAAAATCAACGTATCTGCATCTCTATACATACTACCATATAACACCATAAAGACATAACTACAATAGAAATCGTATTTCTTACGTAAAACCTTGATGGATAACGAAGTTGAATCAAAACCAACGACGTGATAGAACCATCAGCGGTTCACTCGGCGGTTCGAACTCCAACCCGAGTGGATCCCGCGGAAGCCGTCCCGGGATGAGGAGAACGGGGACTCGTGTAATTGAATAAAGAGTGATGGCTCGCCGTTAGAATACTAAGCGCCAGACTAACCGAACGCTAGATATCAGCGCTCGGTTTGACTTCCAGGCCAGTCGTGTGTCTCTTTCCTTCTCTCTCTCTCTAGCTCTCTCTAGCTCTCTCTTTCTCTTAGTCTTTATGTATCTGTGTGTGTATACATACATATGCATATATGTATATATATACATATATATATATTTATATATACATAGATATGCGTATATGTATATATATATATATATATATTCATATATACATACACATGTATACACAAACACAAAGACAAGCGCACACACACAAACCACTTCCCATACACATGAGACCACGTTGTTGCCTCTCCCTTCTTCACCGGCTCGTGCTGGGCGTCGAGAGAGAGAGAGAGAAAAGAAAGAAAAAAAAAAGAGGTTTAAAGGCGCCCCTATCTTCTCTCACATACGGAAATTAACCGCAAGATGTACATGTTAGATTACCGACACGAGGCGCTACAGAGGCACATGTTCCCTCCATTTACATTAGGAAAATGGTTCCAAGTATATGTTGTACTAAGACCCACGAGTTTGTTTCAGTTTGTCCTGTGGCAGGTAGAGAATGTAATTTTCTTGTTTGATGTATTAAGTGACAAGTGTGAATTGTGGTAATGAAGGGTAATTTATATTTTGTTTTCTTGTTACAGGGGAAATTGATATGTTATGTATATATGTGTTTGGGAATATGTGTATATATGTATAAGAATATATATATATATATATATATATATATATATATATATATATATATATATATATATATATATACATATATGTGTGTGTGTGGGAATGTGCGTATATATGTATAAGTATATATATATATATATATATATATATATATATATATATATATTCTTTATATATATACATATATATCTGTGTGTGTTTGTGTATGTATATATATATATATATATATATATATATATATATATATATATATATGTATGTATATATATATATATATATATATATTTATATTATATATATTTATGTACACATACATACAAACACACACACATACACACACACACATATATATGTATACATATATTGTATATATATATATATATATATATATATATATATATATATATATATATATGTGTGTGTGTGTGTGTGTGTGTGCATGTATGTATTCACATGTATGTATATGTATATATAAATACGTACAAATATAAATATATATATATTTCTAATTGTACGTATTTATATATACATATACATACATGTGTATATATACATATATATGTTTATACATATATATATATATATATATATATATATTATATTATTTTATAATATTATACATATATATGTTTATACATATATATATATATATATATATATATATATACATATATGTTTCTATATATATATGTGTGTGTGTGTCTGTGTGTTTGTATGTATTTGTATGTATGCATGTATATACATAGAAATATATATATATATATATATATAGATATAGATATATATAGACATATATACACATATACATACATATGTATATGTATATATATACATATATGTATACATGAATATATATATATATATACATATATATACATATATGTATATATATGTATATATATGTATATATACATATATATGTATACATATATACACATGTGTATATATATATATATAATGTATATATACATATATACATATATAAATATAAGGATGTATATATACATATATACACATATAAATATAAGGATGTATATGTATATATACATAATATATGTGTTTAAATATATATACATATATACATGTATATATATATAGATATATATACAAATATTTAAACATACATGCATATATAATATACTTATACATATATATGTGTAAAGAGAGAGAGAGGGAATTCTAAGCAAGCAGAGCGCACAGTCGTAGGACAGGCGCGAAAGAGGCAAGGAGCTATCGATAGAGTAGAGAGCCGGCCGATAGGATATCCGACGCGCCCCGACTTCAAAGGGACGTACGTACCCAGATCCTCCTCGTATTGATAGGCTGAGCTGATCTTGCTAGAGCTGGTGACCGTGTTTGTACGCTACTTCATGGTGTTTCGGGCTATTCAAGTAGTGATCAGTCGGAGCCTCTTAGAAGAAGAAGGGGAGGGGAGGGGGAGGGGGGGATGTGACCAGGCTTGACCCTGCTCTGTTATCCGCTGCGACAGACCTCTTTATGAGCGAGGGTCAAGTCGGATTAAGAGGTGGTGGGGCTCTGAGTTGGAGGAGGAGGAGGAGGAGGAGGTCGAGACGCCTCCTATTTGGGGGAGTGTGGAGATAAACTAGCATTGGGCTATTGGTATTTGTTGCGTATACATAAAATACTCTATCACCGAAAATTTTATTGTGATGTAAACTAACCATTCGCATGTTGAAGTTTTTTTTTTAAGGACGTTATTTCCGCTGTGACTGTATAACACAGTACTACCTGCGGTGTTACAGTTGTTAGAGTATTATCAAACTATAAGTTTTATGAAGTACATTTAGTTTTTGTTTTTAGATATTGGGTTCTTTCCACCATCTCCCGAGCAATTGAAATAAGTTTGCTCTTAAAGTGTGCTCTTGTACCTAAGCACTTTTCGGTCAGACTCTTGCATGACCTATCTCAGAACTGTCACCTGTCTAGCCGAATCTTCGCAAATAACACTAATTAATGACACAAACTTAAGCATGAGTTCGAGAGATCTTTCCAGAGCAACATTACGTACGGAACAATGGTACGTTTGATAAAAAGGGAAAAAAAATGTCGACGAATTATGGAATTATCGTAATCTAACAGTTGCCAAAATGACCGGAAATGACCAATTATGACCTGGTACCACAAGTCCGTTGATGGAATGCCAAAATCTTGTTCAGTTTGAAAAAAAATGTATATACATACATATATATGTATATATATATGTATATATATATATGTATATATATATATACATATATATATATGTGTGTGTGTGTGTGTATGTATATATATATATTTATTTATATATGTATGTGTGTATGTATTAGTATATATACATGTGCGTATGTTATACTTTTAGAGACAGCTCAGGTCATGAAAAACTTGCTTAGCAGGGGAGTAACACAGAAACAAACAGAATGCTAAAGCAAAAGGGAAGAGAGTCTTTGAAAAACATCAGAACTTGCAGACAAAAATCGAGGCAAAAAAAATGCACTCCCTGTGGAAACGAAAATTGAACACAAATTTTATTCTGCGAGAAGCTGCGATATTGAATAATTGAGTTTACCATAACAATATCGTTTTCTTTCTTGGTTGTGCACGGAGCGTATCCTACGTTTTCTTTTTCGATTTCCGTTTGACTCTACTGTTCTCGTTTGTCTGTTTTTTCGTTTTTATCTATGCATAGATATATAATCATACACACACAGACACAGTCTCTCACACACACACACACACACACACACAGACAAACACACACACATACACACACACACACTCACACACACACACACACACACACACACACACACACACACATATATATATATATATATACATATATATGTATATTTATTTTTATATATATGTATATATATAACTCCCTGCCCCTTTCTCTCTCTCTCTCTCTCTCTCTCTCTCTCTCTCTCTCTCTCTCTCTCTCTCTCTCGTTCTCTCACCGTCTCTCCTGCTCTCCCTCTCTCTAGAAATCATAGATTAATGAATATCTCCCTCTCAGTAATGGCGGGGACTGACCTATTATCAATTATAGCCGTTAATTCGATTTAAAATGCACATTTATCCTATTAAGCCCAATGCGAATAATCATGAAATACCAGGGGGAGGGAAGGGGAGGGGGAAGGGGGAGGGGGAGGCGCTCTGGTGAACGGAGTCGCCTAATATGTCGGCTTCATATTCCGGCCTAAAACATACTTTTTTATCGTTCATTAGAGAGATAGAGGGGAGGGTGAGAGGGTGAGAGGGTGGGTAGGGTGGGTAGGGTTGGATGGGAGAGAGAGGGGAAGAGAAACAGGCAGACACACAGAGAGATAGAGAGAGAGGGAGGGAGAGAGAGGGGGGTAGGAGAGAGGAGGGAGAGTG
>NW_028234418.1:36314759-36317259 GCF_977035675.1 Penaeus japonicus
CAGAGAAACAGATGATGCGGGCCGTTGACTAATCCATCTGACACGCTGGCCCCCTAATGGTGACACAGACTAAATTTATTGGATGACCCGAGTACCCAGAAGTGGTGAACTCTATCATCATCATCATCTAACGTCATCAATTTCGCTAATTGGTGTTTGTTAGATGATTTGTGACGTAGGTGAGAGGTAAATGTTACGATGGGTTGTTGTGTGAATGGATGTTTACTTTGATTTAAGTTTTTTTTTTCTCTTTTTTTTTTTAGAATGTGTCTTTTTTATGGGTAACTTTTAGTCACGAAGGATGCCAGGTTGCATATGTCTAGCATATGGTTCTTGACAATAAAAAATGATCTTGTCTTTTCTTCACTCCCTTTTATAGGAAGGCATGTTAGTAGGCAATAGAAAAAAACAGTCACACTTACTTGGATCTAAGTAAAGATTTTTCCTTTGTTATCTCATAGCAAGTACGTGCCTGATAATCAATAGCCGTGTTTTTTAATAAGGAAAATAAATGAGATTCTGGTTAAATCAACTTGGAAATTGGCGTTTATGACTCGTTTTGAAGTTTCTGTCTAAGATATGCCTTTTTGATACATTTGTTGAAGAAGCGAACAGACAGGCAACTTTTTATTCCCCTCGAGGGCTTTATGAGATGCGTCATGAACTGTTGATCAATTGCATTTTTGCTTTGCCATGCAGACGATTCATGACAGCAGTTAATCATCTAAAGTTGGTATGATTTTCTCAGTAATTATATTATGTATGTGGTTGATATATCTCGGTTAATTGAATCAGACGTAACTTGTATGATGCTATCAAACAACAGGTTAAAACGGACTTCTAACATAGTTATTTCAAGCATATAACCCTTTCTAAGCCTCGTGCCCTTAGGAAAGGTCTGACTACATCTAGTATACGTAACAAGAGTAATCTCTCCTCATAACAATTAAGATTATTATGATTGTAATTTCTAACAGTTCATTTCTCTCTGTCTCTCTGTGTGTGTGTGTGTGTGTGTGTGTGTGTGTCTCCCTCTCTCTCTCTCTCTTTCTCTCTCTCTCTTTCTCTCCCACTCGCTCACACACACACTCTCTCTCTCTCTCTCTCTCTCTCTCTCTCTCTCTCTCTCTCTCTCTCTCTCTCTCTCTCTCTCTCTCTCTCTCTCTCTCCCCTTCACACCCCATTTCTTTTTATTTCTCTTTCTTGAACATAAACAACGTATCTGCCAAGTGTAAAGTGTCCTGTCGTTTATCCAGTCCACCTTCGTATCTTTAATCAACATGTTCTAAGTACCCTTCTTACATATTCTTTCATATTCTTACAGATTCATTCATAAATTGAAACCTGTATTTCATTCTACACGCTTGAAATGTTTTTCCTTCGGTTCTACAACTGTGCCGGATATTTTGCACACAAGGAATTTATCCTCTTTTGCTCTATATCATTAGTGTTCTTGTCTTCTATTTCTTCTACATCTCTTGTTCTTTTTATGGATCTGATCGTAGTAGAGTTTTCTTCTTCTTCTTCTTCTTCTTCTTCTTCTTCTTCTTCTTCTTCTTCTTTCTTTTTTTAACTGTTGTGTTAATTTGGGTGAATTGTGTCTATGTGTGTGATTGTGTGTGTGTGTTTGTGTGTGTGTTTGTGTATGTGTGTGTGTGTGGTTGTGTGTGTGTGTGCGTGTTTGCGTGTGTGTGCGTGTTTGCGTGTGTGTGTGTGTGTGTGTGTGTGTGTGTGTGTGTGTGTGTGTGTGTGTGTGTGTGTGTGTGTGTGTGTGTGTGTGTGTGTGTGTGTGTGTGTGTGTGTGTGTGTGTGTGTGTGTGGTTGTATGTGTATGTGTGTGATTGTGTGTGGGTTTATGTTTGTGTGCGTGTTTGTATGTTTATGTGTGAGTGTGAGTGCGTGTGCGTGAGTGCGTACGTGTGTGTGTGTGATAGTCAGTCCTCCTTTATCATCTGTATTCAGCATGATTACCGTTATTAAGAATCATGCCATTGTTCTTATAAGGTTATGTGAAATAAAGCTTGTTTATATTGTAAGATTGCTGGATGCAGTGAAATGCTGTGTATAGTTGTTGATGATACATCTTCATTATGTCAAGTACGGGACGCAGTAGCAGTCCTTGTTGATGTCTGGGCTACCACTTTAACAGCCATGGTAGTATTTACGTCCATGGGAGAGAGAGAGAGAGAGATAGACAGAGAGAGAGAGAGATAGACAGAGAGGCGAGATGAGGAGAGGATGAGGTAGATGATTGGTTGAGATGAAGGTGAGATGTAGCCACGTCGAGGAGAGTTAGAGTGAGGTGAGAGAGAGATGAGAGATCGAGAGGTGAGAGAGTAGACAGAGAGGATGTGAGAGAGTGTGATGAGAGAGGACATCGACGAGAGAGAGAACGAGATGGAGAGAGTGCTGGATGAGATAGAGGATAGGTGCAGAGATGAGAGGAGAGGAGAGGAGTTATAGAGATGTAGAGTGAGAGGAGAGAGAGCGAGAGATAGAA
>NW_028234418.1:36324759-36327259 GCF_977035675.1 Penaeus japonicus
ATTCAGAACATCAGCATTCATACAACCTGAAAAGTTTGCAAAACCGCGAAATGGTTGCCTCGGCTTCCCAAATTCTCGCCAGAATTCGAAATCGAAATCGAATAAAAAGCAAAACTCAATTCAAACGCAAAGGGAAAAACCACAAATAACTTGCAATTAGATTGACGAAAAAGGAATTTAAATGTTTATGAGAAGGGCAGAGCAAAACCGTATATATTGTTGCTTTGTCACTGTGCCATAGAAGGGGAATCCTATGGAATGTGCATTCACATAATTCGTATCCACTTAAATTAACGCTCACTTAAATCCATATCCACATAAATCCACTTTATTAACCATCTCGAGGTATATTACAAGTCTCACTCTCAGATATCTCTATTTTTTTCACGTGTTGCAAGGAAGCTTCATGCAATCAACCGGAGTCTAGGTTGCATAAGAACATTTCTCCCACCTACAGTATCACCGTAGTCACGACTAGGGACGGGCGTGTGATTAAGTAACTAAACCCATGACTACCTAACTATTCCCCTCTCTGTATCTATCGTTACCTCTCCGTATCAAGGGTTTTCAACCTGCATGGGGTACGCCATGTGTTTATCAAGGGCCACGCAATTACAGGTTTGCGTGAGAGTCGGGTTCAACGTTTTACAAATGGGAGGATGTTTTCTGTGTGTCTTGTTTTGTTTTTCACTTATCACAAAAGGGAGGGAATACGTGTCTGACACGAAGAATGCTCAATAGGGTGCATTGAGAAAAGAAGGTTGAAATATACACACACACACACACACACAACACACACATATATATATATATATATATATATATATATATATATATATATATATATATATATATATATATATATATGTATGTATGTATATATATATATATATATACCTTTCCTTCTCTCTCTCTCTCTCTCTCTCTCTCTCTCTCTCTCTCTCTCTCTCTCTCTCTCTCTCTCTCTCTCTCTCTCTCTCTCTCTCGCTTTCTCTCTCTTATTATCTCTCCCTCTGCCTATCTTTCTGCCTATTTCTTCCTTCTATAGAAGAGAATTGAAGTAGGATCTGTAGATATGCAAAGATGATTTATACATGAAATTATAAATACTCTTTGATAGATTATTACTTTTCGATTATGGTTGTAGTGTAGTGACCCGGGTCATGTCGGTCACGTGACTACACACCTTAGGTCAGAGGCAATGGCTTGGGCTCGGTCTGCACACGCCATGTTTTCAGGGAATGAGAAACAGTATGGCTGGACTCCTGGGAATAAACAGGAATGGCTCTCAATATATTAAAGACTGGTTTGAGTGAAAGGCCTTTATGCACTCTGCTCTTGGTTATTGTCTTCCTCACCCGAACTCCGTTGCCGTGACCTTCCGTCCTGGTCCTCACCTGGCGTTCTGCAGGCGTTCTGGCAGGCGGCGCCCTTCCTACGGCGTCCTTGGGCGTTCTGACAGGCGCTGCCCTTCCTACGGCGTTCCGGGGCGTACTGGGTGCCACTGGCGCAACATATATACAAGGGCAGAAGATAGGATAGAAAAAACAACAACAAGAGGAGGGTGGGGGTAGTTAAGTGTGCAACATTCAAGTCATCTTAAGAGTTTTCAGTTTTAATCTTAAAATCTGTAGGTTTTTTTTTTTTTGTACTTTGTTCTTACTTTTCTTTCTTTTTAATTTTCATAGAAGGAAAGCAATATTAAGGGAAACAGCAACAGCAATGCGATAAGCAAGAGTATTGTGCACACCATACATTCCACTCGTCATAATTGTCAAAACTGAGACCGAAGGAGATAATGTTTTCGTCATTATCGCGAATGTATTGTGATTGAATCATTAATATTTATGCGTAAGACAACTCCGATATAGCAATCCCCTATTATAATAACAATGAAGCATATACATGCAAAGCAGATCATTTAACATGCAATTATGTGCATGAAATTCATACAGCATATTGTGGTGCTTTTGCATGAGAAGTCGCAGTGTATTCTGTGTTTGTGTGAGTGAGTGAGGAGCAATATGAATTCAACAGATGAAGTCAACATATAAATTCCATGAGATTTAACACACCAACAGACTTCTTTAAGACCCACACTGCACACCAAAGCTCCCGACTCAGGAATTTCTCATATGAACCCACTTTTTTTTTTCTAATCATATTTTTGGATTCGCTACAAAATCCTGCTCTACCTTTAGTAAGATAATCCTTTGGGTTCAGAGGCATGCTTGTTAGACTACGTACGCACCGTCTTTCCAATCGTGTGCCTATTTACAATCAGGGATGAAACGAATTGTTATAATTGTTATAAGAACGGTACAAGGTGTCCTCCATTCTGCGGTTCCGTGACCTTAACAGACGACCTCTAGTGGTGACTTGTATGTTTATGAAAGTGACGTCAACTCGCCCAGGGTGCCAAGGAACATGTAAGTGATTCTAATGAGAACATGACGATTGTTTTGATTGATCAGCGAATCAATCACTCAATACCAAACCC
>NW_028234418.1:36349759-36354759 GCF_977035675.1 Penaeus japonicus
ATTCGAAGTAAAGGCCACGGCTGGAAACACTCATTTAGGAGGTGAAGATGTTGATAATATTATGGTGCGCCATTTTGTGAAAGACGTCAAGAAGAAATACAAAAAGACAAATATTAAACAACATAGCAGTATCGCCTCTTGCTATAAAATAGGACGTTGAGGAGTTTCTTCAGATGGCTATCAAACAAGAATGGATTTTATTAGATAGTATACTTCAACATATTAAATTTAACATACTTCATTGTATAGGCTATCACGCACATCGAATATTAATTTTTAAATTGTTTGTACCTATTTTTAAAACTGCTGTTATATTAACTAACGGTAGTCTATCCCAGACGGTAGTACATGCTGCTGTTAATTTGAAAATAAATAAAAGACAAGCGGGATATGTTACTTTGTCAAATATTCTCAATCGATCAGTTGTATGTGCCAATCCGATTGGTACGGCTAGACATTTTTCCCAATTCGACCAAAATGACCCAGGAAGATTCGTGTCGTCCACATTATCTGTTCCACTCGTTACGGATGTCGCCAATAGGTTGAAGGGTTTATCAGCAAAAATGGAACAAATGGATTTTATTTTTTTTTTTTATTTTTTTTTTTTTTTTTACAGAAATACGGCATGTCTGTTTTAAAATCTAGGATTTTGACAAGTACCAAAAAATGGAACAACCAAAAATAAATAAGACTACCAATAGGAAAACATCCAAGAAGAGAAATGATAATGCTAATCAGAAAAAATAAGACTAATAGAATACAAACACCAATGGAAAAACAAAAATGGTTAAATGATAATTATAAACCTATTCATAATTTTTACGACGACGACGACAATGACGATGACGATGACGATGACGATGACAATGACAATGACAATGACAATGACAATGACAATGACAATGACAATGACAATGACAATGACAATGACAATGACAATGACGATGACGATGACGATGACGATGACGATGACGATGACGATGACGATGACGATGACGATGACGGTGACGGTGACGGTGACGGTGACGGTGACGGTGACGGTGACGGTGACGGTGACGGTGACGGTGACGGTGACGGTGACGGTGATGATGATGATGATGATGATGATGATGATGATGATGATGACGATAATGATGATGAGGATGAGGATAATATGATAAAGAGAGGGACGAATGATAATATTACGGAGTGAGGGTGAGGGTGAGAAAGATGAAAAATTAAATTTAAAATTAAAAGTAAGAAGCATCAAGACATTTCGAAGTATAAATGATGATTTTACCAAAAGAAAATTATCTAATGAACAGGACCATAGAAATAGGGAACACTATGATAATTTAACAAGAAGATGTAAATCATGAAAAGATTCAAGCTATATTAAAGAAACCAAACAAGAGAAAAGATTTTGATAATAATAACATGCCATTCATCACAATGAAAGGCATACATAAATCTAATCGAGGAATGCTTCGGTATAAAAAAGGGAACAATTATAACTTCCATTCATGCAAATGTACGAGATTTTTCCAAAAAACACACTGTATCGGGTAACACTAGTAACGGTTATGAGGAACATAGGGAAGATGGTGAAAGAGCACCTCGTGATTTTAATATCCGAAAAGAGATTCAAGAACGATTTTTAGAACTTATCATGGATTCACCTGGCTCGAGAAAAAGTGCAAATATGATTTCAACGGAGAGACATTTACATAATGAGCATTTATTAGAAGCTTTACAACTAAATCCACTCTTTAGAGCAGTCGAAGGTGCAAGTGATCCATTGGAACGTGTGATTATTTTATGGAACATAAACAAATATATAAATATGATGATGATAGGTCTTATTACAGTTGATTTGGCTTCATTGATAGACCAAAGAAAAGGCGCGAGAAAGGCTCTCAGAAGAGGCACTGTCATGAAACAGGACGAATTTAATTATAGAGAAGCTGGTAATGCGCCGGGAGAGATGCGCGACATGATCGTACCCCACTGTATATCAAAATTAACATGTATTTCTGGTAAAAATTCACCTTGAAAAAAAAGAAAACTGAAGTAATAATTTCAGTCATTTTATTCCAAGATGCAATTAAGATTGCAAAAACAATAATCAGAGAAAAATAGTTGGTCTTTTGTTCATAAACAAGGAGAAAAATGTCTTACTCCATCCAGAAAGAAAAAAACGTTTTTTTTCAAATAAGGGACTACTGTATATTCTCGTATATGCTCCATATTTAATTGTACTTACAGTGAAATACTCTAGATTACATGATGAGCGAGCCTTTCACAAGAAGATTTCCTTTATTTTATCTGATTAATTGTAAAGAATGTTATGAGGGTGCCCTTTTCAACTATGCCTCCCAGCCCTTCGGAATGTCTGCCCACGTCCCAGATAATATAGAAGTGAAATAGTTATATTTGCTAAAGATGTCTAAAATACGTAATTCATATGTGTAGGATCTGTATTTTCCTTGCTTCTCTAATATCTGTGTATATACGTGAACATCGTAAGTTGTAAAGGAAGCACAATATAACACGTGAGAACAAGGGAGGAAATAATTGTCCTTTCCGGTCGCGGACAAATATACGTTAATAGGAAGAGACGACTTGGAGTGCTTTGGAGAGAGTACCTCCTCTGTAAGGACTGTCTTTTGGCTACGGAGGTCTCTCCCTACGGAAGTGTTGCGAGTTTTATGCGGTGAAGATAACCTTCCGGCACCTGTATGTAGATAGTTTTCATCTCCTTCTGTAAACACAAGTAACTTTTTTTTTTCTTTTTTTTTCTTCAAATGACGAAAACTAGAGCATGGATATGCACGTTTTCTATATTTGTGACAATCTTATCATGTAACCCTCGTTTGTATAAAGAAATAATAATCAAGACTAAATGTATTACATGTTTTGCCTTAAAACTTTCTTTTCCGCTAGAGCTCCCAATGACATTTTTTTGCAGATACGCTGCTTATATCATTACCAATGTCTTTCGTCCACTTTGCGGTACAATTTAAGCCGGTAAGGTACGGGAAACTTTCGGGGTAAATGAAAGGTACTTCTATTAATTGTTTGTAAGATGTTGCAAAATATCGCTCTGGTGTGATGAAAAATGGATAATTTACTGTCTCAGACAGCTTTAGTTGCAATTCATCTAAAGAAGAAGATTGGAACATGTATCAGTAGGAAATCAAAATATTTTGCATGACAGGGAAAATGAGTATTAGAGAAAAACTTTGGTATTCATTTGCCCTTTACAAAAATTGAATTCTTTTACATAAAAGAACCCTTGGAGTAATATAGTACAACAGTTGGTGCGTATGCCTTTCTTGTAACAGGATTCTTTTTTACATATGTATATACATACACAGTCACGCAAAAATGTTTTTGTGACACTATACTATGATGCATTTATCGTTTTTGTAAGTTT
The DNA here is from genome assembly GCF_977035675.1 of Penaeus japonicus. NCBI lineage: Eukaryota > Metazoa > Arthropoda > Malacostraca > Decapoda > Penaeidae > Penaeus > Penaeus japonicus. The sequence continues at coordinate 36,353,175 of NW_028234418.1, forward strand.
ATATAAAATTTTGGGCAAACGAATAATTCGCTTAAAATACTTATTCTCAGGTTCGGGGTAAATTTACCACTGGGGAATCAAAAATCATATGGTAATGCTTTTTGCAATGGGTCTGGCTGGAAGACATATCGGTATAGATTTAGGAAAATGAGTGCTAGAGTGCTGAAAACTGTATAGAAGCATCGGTATTAATCGAACTTTTCCAAAAAAAAATAAACACTTTTACACAAAAAGATATTGTAACAGTTAAAAAAGGCTTGCCCATTTTGAAAACTTTTATAAAAACAAAAACGTTTGGTGGTAACATACCGCGATGCATTTGCCGTTTTCATGGCAGTGTGTATAATCTGATATGCAAAAGACATTCACTTAAAGTAGTCATTCTCAACTAGGGGTAACTTTACCCTAAGGATAAGATTTACATGGTAGATCTATTGCAATGGATTTTGCCAGACAACATATCAGTCCAAATGAGGGGGTAAATAGAGCGGCACATCCAGCCGTTGGGGTGTGACAGAGGAAGGGTTGAGAATTACTGGTCGAAAGGTAAATTATTAACTTAGTTTATTCCAAAAACAATTAATCCCTTATCTATCGAGTCGACATAAAAGGGAATACAGTATTCTATGAAAATAAAGTTTAACCTTGGCGGTTAAATGTTACTAGCGACCAAAAGCAGTGCGGTATTCAAGGGATCAAATACTATCTTTTGACTGAAAATAATGTTTTGCATATGATACATCTTTTTCATCTTAAGATATGCAACAAGTACAGAGAAGCCGTGAAAACAATCATAATGTTTGTAAATACTTACGTGTCTACACTGTTTCCGCAAGCCCGTTTGGTAATGAAGCTCGAGGTATGCATGGGCCTACAAATTAATTTTGTTAAAAATTGTTCTCATACAAAACAATTTGATGAAGACAGGCACGTTAAGTTATAATTAAAGAGAAAAAAAAAGTTTCGTTTTACTCATCTCAGAGAGATATAAGGACATTTGCTACTCAAATACAGGTATTTTTTCTCCTGTAACATTTGGATGTAATTGAACCAAGGGAGATTGAAATGTGTATTAAAAGGAGATAGGATTTTGTTTGTTTGTTTGTTTGTTTATCATGAAAAATATATATGATTGGGAGATTAAGATATATATATTATAAAGAGGATAAGTTTATTATCCATTTTGAGTAAATACATGGTATACCATTAAAAAATGATGGTATACGATACTTTTCTTAAAAAAAAAAAAAAAAAAAAAAGGAAAAAAGAAAGAAAGAAAGAAAAAAATATATATATACAGGGTATTATGAAATTAAAATAGAGACATAGGTTCTCTTTGTAACTGGGCGGCCTTTTAAAAACAAACGACTTTAATCAGCAATTTTTTTAAAGATTATTTAATACGTACATTTGTTCGTTTCTTATAACATGGTATATTTAATCACGTATATGTGTGTGTGTGTGTGTGTGTGTGTGTGTGTGTGTGTGTGTGTGTGTGTGTGTGTGTGTGTGTGTGTGTGTGTGTGTGTGTGTGTGTGTGTGTGTGTGTGTGTGTGTGTGTGTGTGTGTGTGTGTGTGTGTGTGT
>NW_028234418.1:36379759-36389759 GCF_977035675.1 Penaeus japonicus
GTCTGTGTTTTTTGTGTGTGTGTTTGTGTTTTTTGTGTGTGTGTTTGTGTTTTTTGTGTGTGTGTTTGTGTTTTTTGTGTGTGTGTTTGTGTGTGTCTGTGTTTTTTGTGTGTGTTTGTTTGTGTGTTTGTGTTTCTTTGTGTGTGTTTGTTTGTGTGTCTGTGTTTGTTTGTGTGTGTCTGTATATGTTTGTGTGTGTGTGTGTGTGAAAAGGCGTATACATCTGCGCCGTATCTGAGATAAAAGCCGGGAAAACGAAGCAGCAGCAACCAAAGTTCAGAGTAGGCTTAGAAGTTTGAAAAAAAAGAGATTATCCGAAGCGCTAAAACATGATAATGATTACACAGGCCATTAGCAGACACACACACACATACACACACACATACGCACACACACACACCATCTCCGGTGCCTCTTATACCCGGCGTTATCAGCGTTCTTTTGTGCTATTGTGGTTTAGGAGTTGAACGCGTTAGAGATGGGAGGAGGAGGAGGAGGAGGAGGAGGTGGACCTGCGCATATGTTGGGGAGACGCCTCGCTCGAGAATATCATTAAATGGCTGATCCGAAAGTAATGAAAGCTTTGCGGTCGGTCTCTTTTTGTGGGTGAAGGTTTTCTAGGTGGGAAAGGAAGGGACGGAGGAACGGAGAGAAGGAGAGAGGGTAAGAGAGAGAGAAGGATAAAGGGTAAGAGAGAGAGAAGGAGAGAGGGTAAGAGAGAGAGAGAGAAGGAGAGAGGGTAAGAGAGAGAGAAGGAGAGAGGGTAAGAGAGAGAGAGAGAGAGAAGGGTAGAGGGTAAGAGAGAGAGAGAGAGAAGGGTAGAGGGTAAGAGAGAGAAGAGGAGAGAGGGTAAGAGAGAGAGAGAGAAGGAGAGAGGGTAAGAGAGAGAGAGAGAAGGAGAGAGGGTAAGAGAGAAGGAGAGAGGGTAAGAGAGAGAGAGAGAAGGAGAGAGGGTAAGAGAGAGAGAGAGAAGGAGAGAGGGTAAGAGAGAGAGAAGGATAGAGGGTAAGAGAGAGAGAGAGAGAGAAGGAGAGAGGGTAAGAGAGAGAGAAGGAGAGAGGGTAAGACAGAGAGAGGGTAAGAGAGAGAGAAGGATAGAGGGTAAGAGAGAGAGAGAGAAGGAGAGAGGGTAAGAGAGAGAGAGAGAAGGAGAGAGGGTAAGAGAGAGAGAGAGAAGGAGAGAGAGAGAGAGAGAGAGAGAGAGGGGGAGAGAGAGAGAGAGAAGGAGAGAGGGTAAGAGAGAGAGAGAGAAGGAGAGAGGGTAAGAGAGAGAGAGAAGGAGAGAGGGTAAGAGAGAGAGAGAGAAGGAGAGAGGGTAAGAGAGAGAGAGAAGGAGAGAGGGTAAGAGAGAGAGAGAGAGAAGGAGAGAGGGTAAGAGAGAGAGAACGAGGGGGGGATAAGGTAAGTGAAGGAGGAAGAGGAAGGGTAGAGAGACGAGAAAAAAAAGTTGTATGTCTAATAAAACTACCTTGTGTCCCAAGCCATAGCTACAAGCCAATCAAAAAATCAAAATAAATAAATGAACGAACGTGTTTTACGATTCGGTATTGATACAAAAAGAAAGAAAAATCGAACGTTGATTCTGAGCCAGTCTTTGGTATCACAGGACGTCCTCCGAGTAATTAGATATTAGTTCCTTCTTGTGCTCAGAGTCCTTGAGACAGGATCCTGCTCGATATAGAGCAACCTAGCCTATTTCGCGAGAGCCGTTCTTATATCAAAAGCGAACATAAACTCTCATTAAATATACTTACAAACTTCATTCAAACTCGAAACTACACTCGAATTTATTCAAGATTATATACCTATTCACTCAAACTAAATTAAGAGTACCAAGCTGTGTGTGCGCGCTCCATGGATCCCGAGGGGAAAATCAGCTGGAGATTGAACCGAGCTGAATCGACCGTCGGTGGGAGGCGAGGATGGGGTGGCCCGAACTCGGCGCTCGGGAGGGCGGGAGGGAGCAAACTCATGCTCTGGAAACACGATTGTTGGGGATAGTTCTTTGAGTGTGGGTGTGTGTGTGTTTGTGTGTGTGTGTGTGTTTGTTTGTGTGTGAGTGTGAGTGTGTGTTTGTGTTTGTGTGTTTGTGTGTGTTTGTGTTTGTGTGTGTGTGTATGTGTGTGTGTTTGTTTGTGTGTGTGTGTGTGTGTGTGTGTGTGTGTATGTGTTTGTGTGATTGTGTGTGTGTTTATTAATGTGAGTTTGCGTGTGTCTGTGTATGCGTTTATCAATATTAATCTGCGTGTGTGTGTTTGTTAGAGCGCGTATATGTTTTTCTATCAATAACCATCCCTAGTTTTTTTGTTTGTTTTTTTTCTACTTCATCCCCCTCCTTCTTCCAGGCGAATAAGGAAAAGAGGATATATTTTTACCTCCGGCGAGACAGTCCCCCGGGGTTTTGTGGTGCCGCCCCCCGTAAAAACAAGGCATTTGAACTTTCTGGGGGATCCGTCCAGGTGGGAGAAGGGACGCTCAGCGTAAGGAAGGCATATGCAAAGCTCCCCAGGTTAAGGTGTTCGCCAATAATGTTGATTTTCTTTTTTTTTTTTTTTTTTTTTTTTTTTTTTTTTGCGAACAGGGTTGTGGTAGAGTGATTTTTTTTTTGTTTTTGTGTGTGTACAAGTGAGTGTGTTTGTGTATTTGTATGTCTTTGTTATATCATGTATGTATATTGTATATATAGGTATATATGTATACATGGAAATATACACTTATATATCCTGATATCTATACTCTCTGTTTATATCTATTTATATCTATACATCTATAGATAGATACATAGATATAGATATTCACACACACACACACACACACACACACACACATAAATATATTTGTGTATGTGTGTGTGGATATCAGTTCCTATTATTCTTTGTAATATATTTTCTGTTGCTCAAATATCAAGGTGATTTCCTTACACATTTGTAAAGAATTGGGCTACTTTTCGCCGACTGTAAGTAGCATTCTAAGAGAATACTGTAAGATAATTGTTGCCTCTAGAATCTAGTAATTACTAATCAACTATCCATATCAATGTCTGAATCCCTTAAGCTCTCTCTGTTTCATACTTTCTATGTATATATATATATATATATATATGTGTGTGTGTGTGTGTGTGTGTGTGTGTGTGTGTGTTTGCGTGAATGTGTGTCTAAAAGATACAGACTGATAGGTTAATAAATCTCCATGTGTCTATATATTTACAAATGTATGAACGCACATACATACTGTACATGTTTGTGTGTGTTATTTCTTCTTTTTTTTCTTTTTAAGGTTTGACTGCATTTACTGATGACCATGTTGACATTATATATATATATATATATATATATATATATATATATATATATATATATATATATATATATATATATATATTTATTTTTTTATTTTTTTTTTTTTCGTGATCATCGGCTATGATGATATGCCGTGTATAGGTTGTTTGATAGAGAAACACAAGTGTATCATTTTAATGCTTTTTTATTACAATGTAATCACTTTACCACAGCATTTTTCATTGGTTGTAAACATTTTACATTGCGCATCTTCTTTCAAAAAATTTCAGTAACAAACATCTAATTAAGCTTTAAATAGTATTTGGGAACAATGCTTGGTTTTAGTCACTTCGGACTATGACACTGCCTATACGGGAGTTGTCTCTCACAGTACACACATATGTCAGTCATGCAAACGTCAGCCTTAGAGTCTCTCAAATGTTTGCCAAACTGGAGACTTGTAAAGTTGTTTGTTTGTTTTTTTGGATTTTTTTTTTTTTTTTTTCCTTGGGATTCAACACTGAAGATCTACACCTGGACCTCGTAATCCGTTGGTCGAGATAAAATTTGACATCAGAATATTTTTTTTATTTTCTTCTTCTTTTCTCTCTACTTCTCTCTTTTTAGGGGGGGGGTTCACTTATCAAATGCAATATAGTGCGATAATACTGTCGGTAACGATCCTTTTTTTTTATATCTATTGTTTTTTGTTAAGCCTTTTATTTTCTTCTTTTTTGCTTTTCTGGAATTGTTCATCAATAGAATCGTATGGAAGTGTTCTTTTGTTATCTCGGATTCGAAAAGTCACTCCGGAATCTCATCACATATTGAAGTGCCGAATTAAACTCATAACCAATTAATCATTTCAAACTCCTGTGGATCAATTATCCAGGCGAGAAAAGCACCTGCAGAATATCTTATTAGTCATCACTAGAAGGACACATAAAGTGGTTTTCAATAAGGTCAAATAGGGTCGGAAATTCGACCCCATGACATTTCTAAGTCTACACTTTCTACTAAAAAAAAAAAAAAAGATCTACGGAGTAAGGCGATTTTATTCTCTCATAAAGCATATAATCAGTCACTTCATACATTTTTTTTTTTTTTTTTTGCAGATTATGATGTATAAACTGTATTAAGCCATATAATCACCTCACTCTTCACTAGAGGTTCTTAACAATCTCTAAACATCACAGAACTGTCAAAACTCCATTGCTCAGCGTCCTTCTATTGACGTGCATCAATTTTGCATTTGATTAGATTACTGTTTTTTTTTTCTCACGTAAGGCGACAAGCTCCAGTAAGTGTTCGTTACCACGCGGCGGTTCCTTCCAGCGTCGCCAATATTGACCTAACGTCCTCATTTGGGGGTGTCAGATGTCAAAACTTCTGAGTAATGCGTCTACAACTAAAAATCACTGAGTTCTACCGTATAATGCAAGTTTAGTGGCACTTAATATAAACACCATGCATGTTAGTAGTACATGAAGCAGTTTTTTGTTTGTTTTTTTTATAACTTTTTTTTTATTTTATTTTATTTCACGCGACTTGACTTAAGAGTGATTATTTGGGTGATATGCGAGAAGGAAGCACAACTTCTTAAGTTTATAGAGTTTGTTTACATTATGTGATCAGTTCATCCATAAGTCTTTCTAGGACTTACGAGTGTGAAAGAACTTTCTTTTCTCTTGAGTTGATTCTTACATGTTTAAGATTTTATACATTAAGGACAAGCGAGAAGGCCAAGGAACGATATAACACAACCTGTCAATTGTCGCCTTACAGTTTAAGGATAATCGTAGCCAATCAAAAGCCATCATACAAGCGGCTATCTTCAAAATGAATAAAGACAACATGCTCATTTTCTTTTTTTTTTCTTTTTTGGTTTATATCGATACGGGATTATCTTTAAGCATTGTACCCATTTGAAAAAAAATATATATATAAGTGAATCCGCCACAATCCCTTCTTTTCGATGCAGCATCCGAAATCAGGTTAACAATAAAAATAGGAAAACAAAACAGAAATACATTATCTTAGAATGCAGAGAACTACATCTATATACTTACTCCTAGCAAACATTACCTAAGAGAATCTACTTATAAACGTTTCTTTTAGAATTCATTTTAAATACAAACATAAATTCCTTTCTGTTTTCTTTAGTAGAAAAAGGTAATAAAAGTAGAAGAACCTTTATGTACACACACTTAAGAGTGGAAAAAGAGCGATGTCCCAGCTGCTGTGGAAATGGCACCTTTAAACACACCTATTGATTTTCAGTTTTATACTAGCCTATTAGATAACATGACATCAATTTTACTTTAGTTTTTTTTCCTCCATGTAAATCAAAAACACACATAACAACAGCCAAGAACTTTTTGAAGGTTTTCCTTAAAAATTTACATGTGCTTGACATCCTAACAGAACCAAAAACAAAAAGAAACGAAAGAATTAAGCCACATATATATTCCTGTTGAGGAAACATACATAACGCGGTGTTCAGTAGCAACACAGCTTTGCCCCACAGAAGCTGGAATTTTTCTTCGCGAAAGAGTCAGGTTCAAGACATGTGCAGGTTTGGGGGCAGAGGGCATGAGCCCTGTCTACACCCTAGTGAAGGCAAGAGAGGGGTACCAGCCTCCGCTACACCCCGCTGGCGCGAGCGTCGCTGGCACCAGAGGGGGTAAGACGGGAAACTTTCTACCTTCTCCACACCTCGGTCTACTGTAGCATGTACAAGTCTCATCTATGAATTGAGCAATTGTCGTTCGCTTATATCAATAACAGATTGTGATAGGGTGTCTAATAGGGAGTCTATTATTAATAGATATCTAAAATTTAATGATATTTGGTGGGTCATAGCCTCGTTTGACTTTTTAAAATGTGTACATTAATGTGATTTCGTAGTTATGGGAAGATTTCACAAACACTCTGATCTACAATATTAATGAAGATTCCTACCATATCCTGACAGTATGACTCCGGTACTACAACAGTGAAACCTCGACATAGGTAACTAATTATTTAATACTAAATTAACAAGGAATATAGACTATATCTCGAATATTACACGTAAAGAAAACTATTCCGGTTAATTACATTCTTTAAGATTCAACGGAGGAAAGACTTAGAGTTTTTGGATTTCCTTAGCAAAAATAATATACTCTTATAAAACAAACTACAGTCAACTGATTCTACATAACCTGCTATTCTAAATTCCGAACTCCTTGAAGTGTCGAGGTGTGACTGCTAATTACAACTGCTCTACTTTGTCCTACTTTGATACTATAAAGGAGTGATAGGATAGAACTTGTATATGCTATGGTGTTTATTAAAGCTTAAGCTACCCCTGAAGATGTGGGGTTAATCATTTACATTCAATAAAATGCTACGAACCTATCACCTAGATCGGTGGCATCCGTGGAAGAGAACGGCTGTCTACAATCGACTTTGGGTTCCATCGGTTAGAACTGAATAAACATTCTATTTTGTCGGGGTTGGGGGTTGGGGTGGGGGGGGGGAGATTGCAGAGAGACGTTTTCTTGCACAGCCCCACAGAAATTACCTTACGTCACAGCGCAAATGACCGTTAAACCTAAGACAGTGGTTGCGTTCACAATGAATAAATGTTCAGACAGGGCCCTTCCTTGTCTGGCAACTTCTTTAGGCTCAGTTCTCAAATAATTTGATATCGAAGCATGCATATCATGCACGAAGTATAATTGCATACTGAGTACATACATATATATATCTATATATCATCTCTTATCAAGAATTTGATGCATCGTGTGAAATATTGTGGTCTCATGTATCTGAACAATCCACCATTAACAAACGCATCCACAGAACAGAATGGCAAGTGATGTGTTGGTAAAAGTGATGGAACTTTGCCCTTTGGGTCCTAAGATTTACAAGTACTTCACAGGCCCTTGCCAGCTATGTTAAGACATCCTTCTCTCTAACTTTGCCTCACAATCAACAGTACAGTCACGTGATAACCACAAAAACTTGTTTATTTGTTCGTTTGCTTTTTTTTGCTTTTTGCTTTTTCTTTTAACGTTCAGGATTTATTTGACTTTAACCTCTTGCGAGAGAAAAAAAAAATCGAAAATTTGAAAATAAATAGATAGAGAAAAAATTATCACATGTGCGTCCTCCAATTTACAATTGTTTTTTTTTTCTTTTTCTTCTTCTTTCTTTCTTTCTTTCGTACTTTTTTTTTTTAAGGCGGTAGTTACCTCGACTGACTTCAACGTACGCCGTCCTCCCCCAGTCCACGGTGACCACTCAGAGCGCGTTCATCTAAAGGGGTTCATGTGATATTTGATAATCATATGAATACATTTACTTTGGGTCAACTCGTTATCTTGTTATCTGCTGTTATTCATGAGTTTATTTCTGTTGTTTTGCTTTCCAGGTTAAAACAGAGAGCTTACTGTTTGTTTTAACCGTTGTCGAGTGAACCAGTGCTTCTGTTCAATGTGCAGTTGCATTTAAAAATATAATTCTTGTCATGTATATATATCTTCATCCCGACGTTATGTAACCTTGGTTTATTATTCATTCTATCTATACTGTGCACCAGTTGACGGATACCGAAAATCGTATTAAAAAAAATATTTAAAGAAAAAAAATACATATCAAAAGATTAAAATCACAAAAAAAAAAAAATTGAGAGGTCATAACCATTTAGCTCTTTATCTTCAACGTCAACATTATACGCTACACGGCTAATTTTTCAATATATATTCATTTGCAAATTCTCAAGAGATGCCCACTCGCCGGGGCCACGGAGCAGAAGTGAGGTAAGATAAGAAGACTTAGCACCATCATAGAAGTGGATAAAATTCTGTTAATCTTGTGTCCAAAGTCATTTTAAGATCCTGGAGTCATATTTTTTCTTTCTTTCTTTCTTTCTTTCTTTTTTTCTTTCTCTTGTTTCTGCAGGATTGATGGCATTAAATAATACAAAAATAAAGTTTTAATATGTTAATTACATGTTTATCTTTTTTTGTTTTTTTGTTTTTTTGTTTTGTTTTAAACTCTATAGAGTACGGATACCCCATATCTCTATATAGTATATAGGTCCGCATCGTTAGGAAGCTTTCACTGTTCGTGTGTACTACTTTACTCAAGTACTAAATATCAAATAAATATTATAATTACAAATGACATACTATAATATTGTTAAACTAGCAACCATTTGACTGAATTAATGACCATGAGACTCATAAAATATTCTGAAATATAAAAAGGACACTTTGGGGAGGACACGAGCATGGAATGATGTGCTGGTGAGCGCTGGCATTTATCTGTTCAATTTATTTTTGTATTTTTTTTTTTTTTCTTCTTCTTCTTCTTCGATAAATCACTTTTCAGTGTTGTTAATCATTTGTTCACTTTGCTGCTGATCTATTTCTTCCAGTTTTATTGGGTCATGGGGTCGGGTGGGTTCTCCATTCGCGGGCTTTAGTCTATCACGTAAAGATTCTCATTTGACTAATTCAAATGAATATACATATATATATATATTCTCTCTCTTTTTTTTCTGTGTGCTTTGGCTTGAAGCAGGAAATCTATATACATATCATTAAATACGTTGTTTTAATCTTTTCTGTCTGTTTTTATTTGCATTGTGCTTGTCAAAGAAACAGTCATATTTACTTTTTTTTCATATATATATACATATATATATATATATATATATATATATATATATATATATATATATATATATATATATATATATATATATATATATATATATATATATATACATATATATATACATATACATATACATATACATATATATATATATATATATATATATATATATATATATATATATATATATATTTAGATCTACTGATGATCATTCTTGTACGAGTTACCAAAAAAAACAAAAAACATGAAGAGATTATAAAAAAAATAGAAAATATACTTCAGACCATCATAGTTATTAATATATAAATACACAGTATAAAAGTATTAAAAAGAAGTGGTTTTAATTGCACTATATTGCTCTGAAAGTCTCTTATTGAACAGTATTTATGAAAATGCCACAATATTCACAGAAAAAAAAAAGTTTATCTTTATTTCAAGTATGCATAGATTCATCTTTTCAGATCCTAATAACCAACTAATCAGCCAAGGATATGGCGGTACTGTTGCTGAAAGAATAAAAGCCTAACTTTATTCATATAAAAAAATAAGAAACACACGTGCAAAATAAGCCTTATTACTTCGCCAATACTTGTCCACCAATAACGAAAGGCGCTGTGAAGGGGAAACACATGTCGACTGGTAACCAAAAATACCACTACACTGCGTCTGGGTAACTCGTATATATATCACTCTTCGACTCTGAATGAGAAGGTCTTTTACGTAACGCATTTTCGATGGATTGCTACTACTCAGATAACTCAGATTCACTTTCTTTGCTAATGACACTGGAAAATTTATCGGAAACAGAAATATTATCGGTTTAAAGCGTAAAACTATAGAATGCGTGAGCATGCGTGTACTTTGTGTTGTTGTTGTGTGTGTGTGTGTGTGTGTGTGTGTGTGTGTGTGTGTGTGTGTGTGTGTGTGTGTGTGTGTGTGTGTGTGTGTGTGTGTGTGTGTGTGTGTGTGTGTGTGTGTGTGTGTGTGTGTGTGTGTGTGTGCACGCGGGCGCTTCTTTGGTTGTCAATAATTTGGATCTAGCACTATTCTGCCTG
>NW_028234418.1:36409759-36422259 GCF_977035675.1 Penaeus japonicus
AGAGAGAGAGAGGAAATATACAAAGAATGAAGAGAAACATGTCATAAAAAGAGCAAAAAGGAACGAACATACCGAAAAAAAAACGAAAAAAAAAATGAAAAAAAAAAAAATAATTAAAATAAAAATAAATAGAAAAAAAAAAAATAAAAAAAAATAAAAATAAAAAAAAAAATAAAAAAAAAAAAAAAAAAACATAAAAAAATAAAAAAAATAAAAAAAAAAAAAAAAAAAAATAAAAAAAAATAAAAAAAAAAAAAAATAAAATAAATAATAAAAAAAAATAAAAAAAAAAAAAAAAAAAAAAAAAAAAAACAATAAATCAAAAAAAATGACAAGAAAGGAACAGAGACGTTTTTTAAAATTTATTATTAATATTTTTAAAAAAAAACATAACTCAAAAAGTACAAAAGATCCCAAAATAAAACGGTACAAAACAAGAACAACAACAAACGGTACAAAGAACAAAACAAAGCAGTCGAACGGAACAAAACAAATAAAACAATTCAAATTCAAAATACAAATAACAAAAGTTGAGGAAGTGAGAGAGAAAATAACATGACAATTCAAAGAACAAATAGATAAGATGCAAATAAAAAAAGAGGGAGTGAGAGAGAGAGAGAAGAGATAAACACAGTAAGAAGAAGCAAGGAAAAGGAACGGAAGAGGGGGAGGAAGGAAAGAGGGGGGGGGGGGGGGGGAAGGGGAAGAGACGGAAGAGACATAAAGAGGTGGAAAGTGGAAGAAAATAGGGAGGGGGAGGGAATGGAGGAAAGAAAGAGAAAAAGGTACATGAGGAAGAAAGAGGAGGGAGGGAGACAGAGGAGGGGGGGAGGAAGTAGAAAAAGAAAAAGGAAGGAAAAGGGAAGAAAGGAGAAGAAGAAAGAAAAAAGAGGAGGGAAGGAAAAGAGAAGGGAAGGAAAGAAAAGATTGGGGTAAAGAAGGGAGAGAGGAGAGTGAGAGGGAGGAGAAAGAAGACGGGAGGTGGGAGAGAGAGAGGATGATGAGAGAGAGAGAGAGGAAGGGACTAAGGGAGGGGATGGGAGGGACGGGAGGGGAGGGAGGAGAGGAGAGAGGGGAGGAGAGGAGGGAAGGAAAGAAGGGTGGGGAGGAGTCGAAGAGAAAGAAAGATCTTGTTAGTGAAGATGGGTCTGTGTACTGCAGCTGTTCTCGGGATGATGATTGCGTTTTCAGTGTCTAGGAGGTCTCTTGCAGGTTTCATTTTTCTTTTAATGAATATGTCCCCTTGTCTTCCGAATCGTACAGGCATGGATGCGCACGCACATGCACGCATATTCGGATATACTCAGAGGATGACATAAAAATACACTCACATGTACACACTACACACTAGCTGGGATAAATATACACTAAATGATACACACACACAAATGAAAGCAAGAATATGTTTAAATACACAAAGGGAGAAACACAAAGACACAAACTGACACACACACACAGGCACAAACACACACACACAATGACACACAAACACTCACACACACAAAAATACACAATGACACACACACAAACAAACACACAATGACACACGCACAAACACACAATGACACACACAAACAAACACACAATGACACACGCACAAACACACAATCACACACACAAACAAACACACAACACGCACAATCACACACACACAAAAACACACACACAATCACACACACACAAAAACACACACACAATCACACACACACAATCACACACACAATCCCAAACAACCAACCCAACACATCTCTCCTAGACCAACTAACAAAATTTCTTAATTCTAGACAGACCTCGAGAGCTCCAGGCGTCTCTTTGCCTCGAGCTCACCCCCCTCCCCCCTCCCTCCCCCTCCCCCTCCCTTCCCCCCCCCCGGCCGCTGGGTCCAGAATCCATTCCGTTCCATCTGCCGAACCCCCCCCCCCCCCAAATCCCCCCTTCCTTGTGGGGCGACTTTAAGGTTTGTGTGTGTGCCGGAGAGAGAGAAGGGAGAGGGAGGGAGTGGGAGAGGGAGTTGGGGATGGGAGGATGGGAGGGAGGGAGGGAGGATGGGAGGATGGGAGGGATGGAGGGGGAGGGAGGGATGGAGGGGGAAGGAGGGATGGAGGGGGAGGGAGGGATGGAGGGGGAGGGAAGAGGGAAGGGATGAGGGGAGAGGGGGAGGGGAGGGAGGGGAGGGAGAGGGGAGGGGAAGGGGGGAAGGGGAGGAAGGGGGAGGGAAGGGGAGGGTAGAAGGGGGGAGGGAGGGTAGGGAGAGGGAGATGGTGAGGGTGGGAGGGAAGGGTGAGGGGAAGGGGTGGGAAGGGAGGGAGGGAGGGAAGAGGAGGAGGGGAGAGAGGGGAGAGGGGAAGGGGGAAGGGAGGGGGGAGGGAGAGGGAGAGGAGAGGGAAGAGGGGTGAGGAGGGGAGGGAGGGGAGGGAGGGAGGAGGGAGGGAGAGGGTAGGGGGAGAGGGAATAAGGAGTGGGAGAGGGGAAGAGGGAGAGGGAGGGAAGGATGAAGGGAGGGAGGGAGGGAGGGAGGGAGGGGGGAGAGGAAGAGGAAGAGGGAAAGGGAGAGGGAGAGGGAGAGGGAGAGGGAGAAGAATGTAATGGGAGAGAGAGCAAGATGGAAAAAAGAAACAGAACGTAAAAAAGAAAGAATGAAAATGAAAATATACTCAAAAAAAGGAAAAAGGAAGATGAACAAGAATGAGATGGGGGAAACAGAAGGAAGAAGAGAGACAGAAACAGAATGAACAGAAAAAAAAAAGAAAAATATAAAGTAGAGAAACGGAAAAAGTAAAATAAAAAAAAAAAAAAAAAAAAAAAAAAAAACAGAAAGAAAGCAATGAGTGAGTGAGAGAGAGGAGAGAGATTAATAAAAAAAAAAAAAAAAAAAAAAAAAATAAAAAAAACATCACGCATCTTCATTGACGTGCAGTAGTAAAATTCGCTCTCTCGAAGATAACACATCTCGCCTTTAATCTATCACATAACGGGAGTACGTTCCCTTTTTCCTGTAGCCTTTCCAGAGCTCATAGTCATAGCCTGAATTAAGTTCATTACAAAGCAGGGTGGCTGTGTGGGGTGGGGAGGGGAGGGGATACGGTCTCTCTGTCTATTCTGTCTATCCCCTTCCCTTTCCCTTTCTCTTTTTCTTTTTTTCTTTCTTGCTCTCTCTCTTTCTCTCTCTCTCTCCCTCTCCCTCTCCCTCTCCCTCTCCCTCTCCCTCTCCCTCTCCCTCTCCCTCTCCCTCTCCCCCTCCCTCCCCCCCTCCCCTCCTCTCTCTCTCTCTCTCTCTCTCTCTCTCTCTCTCTCTCTCTCTCTCTCTCTCTCTCTCTCTCTCTCTCTTAACCTGTCAGTCCCACGTTACTCGAAGCATCTGCTCTCTTTTCTGACATGTTTTTTTCTAAAGGTTTACATGATTGGCGGAAAAGAGGGAAAGGGGGAAGGGAAGGGCGGCTGGAGAGGGGAATGGAGGGAAGGGAGGGAGAGAGGAGGGGTGGAGGGGAGAGAGGAGGGGTGGAAAGGGGTATGAAGAGGAGGGAGGGGTGGCCGGAGAGGTGGAGAGGGAGGGTTGGAGGGGAAAGGATGAGGGGAGAGGGAGGGAGGAAGGAGGGGAAAAGGAAGGAGGGAAGTTGGTTGGAGTTTTGGAGGGGGAGGAGGGAAAAAAGAATGGAAGGAGAGGATGGGGGGGACGAAAGGACGAGTTGGATGGAGGATGGGAGGGTTTGGTCCGGTTTTTTTTTTTACCGAGTGGGAGGGTTTGTTTGGATGCTGAGGCCAGAGGGGAGGATGAAATCGAGGGGGGCCGGAGAGGTGGAGAGGGAGGGTTTTTTGGAGGGGAGAGAGGGAAGATAAGAAGAAAAAGAAACAAAGGAAATAGGGAGGAGGGAAGAAAAGGAGACAGGGAGGGAAGGGAAGAATATGAATAGAACGGGCAAAAAGAAAGGGGATGGGTTGTTGGAGGGGTGAGGATGGGAGAAACGGAAAGAAATGGAGAGAATACAAAGAACGAATAGGAAGAAAAGGAATGGAGAGATAGAAAGAGAACATGGGAAAAAGGAAGAAGAGATGGAAGAATGGAGAAGATAAGGAGGAAGGGGAAAGAAAAGAGAGGAGGAGGGGAGAATAGGAGGGATAAGGGGGGAGGGGTTTTGGATGGGGGGGATGAAGGGGATAGGAGGGAAGAAAAAAAGAATATGAGGAGAGGAGGGAGGTTTGAGAGAGGGAGAGGGAAAGGGTTGTTGAGGGTAGGGTTGTTTAGGCGGGGGGTTTAGGGTTTAGGTTTGAGGGGTTTTGGGTTTTGGTTTTTGTGGTTTTTTTTGGTTTTAAGGGAGGGTTTTAGGGTGTTTATGTTGCGGGGTTGGAGGGGAGGAGGGAAAAGAAAAAGCAAAAGAATGGGAAGAAAGAATTGGGAAGAATAAATAAGAAAGAAAAAGAATGGGGATGAGGAGATGAGGGGAGGGAAGATAAAGAATGGGGGAGAGGGGAGAAGGAAGAAGAACGGAGAGGGGGGGGGAGAAGGGAATGAAGGAGGGGAAATGAGGAAAAAAAGATGGGAAGAAAATGGTGAGAGAGGGGAAGAAACGGAAGGGGGTGGGTGGTGGTGGGGAGGGAGGGAGAGGAGAAGAAGAGGGGGGGGGAGAGAGGAGGAAGAGGGGAGAGGAGGGGGTGGAGGGGGTGAGAGGAGGGGAGAGAGAAGAAGTGAAGTGAGAGAGAGGAGAGAGGGAGTGAGAGAGAGGGAGAGAGAGAGGAGAGAGAGAGAGAGAAGAGGAGGAGAGATGGAGAGAGGAGAGAGGAGAGAGGGAAGGAGAGTGAGAGAGAGTGGTGGGGTGTGGAGGTTGGGGAGGAGGAGGGAGGAGAGAGGGGGAGGCGGAGGAGGGGAGAGGGGGGAGGGTTGGTAGAGTGGTTATTTTGGATGGTGGTTTGGTGTGGTGGATTGGGGAGAGGAGGGAGAGGTAGGAAGAAAATAAGAGAGGAGGGGGAGGAGAGATGGGAGAGAGGAGGGGGGGGGGGAGAGAGTGAGAGTAGGCGTGGGGTTGGGGGTGGGTGGAGGGTGGAGGGGAAGCGAGGGGGGTGGGTAGAGTTTTTTTATAGATTGTGGTGGTGGTGGGGGGTGAAGGCGAGAGAGGATGGGGGGGTAGGGTGGTTGGTGGGGGATGGTAGTTTAGGGGGGTTAGTTTGGTTTATGGTAGTATGAGTGTAATATTTTTAGAGTTGTAAGTAGGAGGTGGGGGGGGTTAGATTTTGGGTATTTTTAGTAGGGGGGTTGGGTTTGGGGTAGAGGGGGTGGGGGAGGAGGAGGGGGGAGGGGAGGAGAGGGAGAGGGAGAAGGAGAGGGGGGTAGGAGATGGTAGGGTTTGTGAGGAGTGAAGGAGGAGGAGAGGGGGGATGAGAGAGGAGGAGGGGTGTTGGTGTTTGGAGGGAATGGGTTGGAGGGGTGAAGGTGAGGAGGGAAGGGTGGCAGAGAGAGGGAGGCAGAGAGGGGGTTTCGAGTTAGTTTAGAGTGTGTGGGGTTATTGGTTAGTTTAGAGTGGTGGTATAGATAGAGTGGTTTGATGGGGTTAGAGTGGGATGTGCTTGAGTGTTGGGAGTAGAGTAGAGAGTCGTGGGTTTTTGAGAGGAGGGGAGTGAGAGGGGGTTAGATGGTGGGGTGGGTAGAGGGTTTTAGAGTTTTCTGGTGGGGGTTTTGGTTTGTGTGTGTTGTTAGTGGTTAGGGGTAGTGTTTTTAGTGGTAGGTTGGTAGAGTGTAGAGTAGTGTTTTAGTGTGTTCGTGTAGAGGTGGGGTTAATATGGTTGTTGGGGGGGTAGTAGAGTTAGAGTTGTTGTTTTGAGTTTAGAGGTAGGGGGGGGTAGGATATAGTTATTTAGAGTGTGAGGTGTGTAGTGGGGGTGGTTTTAGAGTGTTTTGGGTAGATTTTTTTAGGGTTAGTGTATGTATGGGGTTTGTGGTTTGGGGGCTTTAGAGTGTTTTGGTAGAGTGGGTTAGGGTGGTTATAGGGGGTAGATGAGTGTAGAGATTTTTAGAGTTTGGGGTTAGAGTGTTTTTGAGTGTTTTGTGGTTGGTATAGGTTGAGAAGTTGAGAGTTTGGAGTGAGAGGGGGTTAGAGTTTTTTAGAGGTGTGGTTGGAGTGTTTTAGAGTTTTGTGTTGGGGTATAAGAGGGGTAGAGTTTAGAGGTTGAGGATGTAGGGATTGATTGGTTAGGTGAGTTGTAGAGTGTGTACGTATATAGAGTTTTGTTTGGTTTTTTAGATTTTGTTGTTATAGAGTGGGTAGATGGGTTTGGGTAGTTTGAGTAGAGTGTAGGAGTTTTTTATATAGTAGAGTTGAGGTTAGGGGTATATGGGTAGATAGGAGTTAGGTTTGTTAGAATTTTTTTGGGTTGGGTTAGTGGAGTTGATAGTTTTTTAGGGTTGAGTTGTTTTAGAGTGTTTTTGGAATTTGCTTCTTTTAGTGTGTAGTGTTTTCAGTCGTGTTTGGGTTAGTGTTTAATTTTAGAGATTTTATTTGGTACGTTTGTTTTTGTTTTGTACGTAGGGAATTGGAGGAGGGGATGGTGGGGTTGTTGTTTTTAGGGTGTTTAAGGGGAGGAGGAGAGAGGGACGTGAGGAGAGAGGTGTTTTTTTATTTTTTTGTGGGGTTTTTAAGGGGAAGAGGAGAGAGAGGAGAGAGAGGTTTAATTTTTTTGTTGTTTTAAGCTTTTTTTGTTTATTTTTTTTGGTTGGGTTTGGGGTTTTTTTAAGGGGAAGAGGGGCAGGGGGAGGAGACAGGGGGATGGAGTGAAGGGAAAAAAGAAGAGTGTGAGTGGGAAATGAAGGGAAGGAGTGAGGAGGAGTAGGATGGGAGATGGCGACAACGGGGGGGGTAAGGGAAGGTTAAAAGTAGTGTGTAAGGGAAATTTGAAGTGGGAGACTGTGATAGGATAAGTTTGTGATAAGTTAATGGGGTTTTTGGGTTAGGGGGAAGTGAGTAGTAGTTAAGTGATTGAGAGTAGGAAGGAATTTGGGATAGTTGGGAAAGTAAGGGGAAGTGAATTGGGGTGATGAGGTGTGGGAGATGATGAAATGATAGGGAGGAAGGTGTTATGAGGGAGTGGGAGAAGAGTATAGGTTAGATAGAGTAAGAATAAGAGAAGGTAAAGGAAGGAAGTATAGTGATGTAGACAAAAGAGAAGTAAGTAGAAGTAAGATGAGTGAAAGTGTATTAAAGTGAAGTATAGAGAAGAGAGAAGTGAGAATACGATTAGTATGGAAAAGGGAGATTAAGTTGTTGGGGAAGAAGTAAAGAAATGAAATGTAAGTAGGTTGAAGGTAAGTATGAGAAAGGGGAGGGGGATGCTATGTAAGAAATTAATGCTTGGGAAGGAAGGGGAAAAAAAAGAGAGAGAGAGAGAGAGAGAAGAGAGAGACGAGAGGAGGAGGAGAGAGAGAGAGAGAGGAGAGAGAGGTGTGTGTGATGAGATGACGAGGGAGGAGGAGAGAGTGGAGAGGGAGGGTGAAGAGGAGAGATGTGAGAGCGAGAGAGGAGAAGAGAAGAGAGAGGAGAAGGGAGAGAGAGAGAGAGAGGGAGAGAGGGAGAGAGAGGAGAGAAGGATGAGTGGGGAGTGAGAGAGAAGAGAGAGAGTGAGATGAGGGAGGAGAGAGAGTGTGGAGAGAGGGAGAGTGGAGAGGAGAGAGAGAGGGTGAGAGAGAGAGTAGAGAGAGAGGAGAGAGAGAGAGAAGAGAGGAGGAGAATGAGGAAGAGGAAGAGAGAAAGGAGGAGAGAAGTGAGAGAGATAGAGTGAAAGGAGAGAAAAGAGAGAAGAGAGAGAAGAGTGAAATGGTGAAGAGAGAAGGGAAGAGAGAGAGATGAGAGAGAGAGAGAGAAGGAGAAAGAGAGAGAGAAGAGAGAGAAGGGGAGAAGAGAGAGGGGAGATAGAGAGGACGAGAGAGAGATAGAGAGTGAAGAGAGAGGAAGCGAGAAGAGAAGAGAAGAGAGAGAAGAGAAAAAAAGAGGAGAGGAATGTGAGAAATGAGATGAGAGAGGAGCCAAGAGAAAGGGGAGAGAAGAAGAAAAGAAGGGCAGCAATGAGTGAGGGAGAAGAGAGAACAAAGAGAGGATGAGGAGGAGAGATTGGGGAGGAATGAGAATGATGTGGATATTAGAATATTATGGATTAAGAAACTCATAAGTCATCATTATGTCTCTGTCTCCCTCTCTTTCCCTCCCCCTCTCCCTTTCTCTCTCTCTCTCTCTCTCTCTCTCTCTCTCTCTCTCTCTCTCTCTCTCTCTCTCTCTCTCTCTCTCTCTCTCTCTCTCTCTCTCTCTCTCTCTCCTTCCTTCCCTCCCTCCCTCTCTCCCTCTCTCCCTCCTTCCCTCTCTCCCTCCTTCCCTCCTTCCCTCTCTCCCTCCTTCCCTCCTTCCCTCTCTCCCTCTCTCCCTCCTTCCCTCTCTCCCTCCTTCCCTCCTTCCCTCCCTCCCTCCCTTTCTCTCATTCGCTTCCCGGTTGCTTTAATTAATGTCCGTTATCATAATTCATTACGAATTCATCTCCATCAGTCATCCCCTTATGAATAACATATATCATTGATTTATTTTTCATTCATTGGAACAAAACAATGACAATGGCGATGGGGATGATATGCATATTTGTATATGTGTGAGAGAGAGAGAGAGAGAGAGAGAGAGAGAGAGAGAGAGAGAGAGAGAGAGAGAGAGAGAGAGAGAGAGAGAGAGAGAGAGAGAGAGAGAGAGAGAGAAAGATCCAAGACTCTGCAGCCGAAGCATCAGCGCTCTGGCGGTCTCCCCGCATCTCTCTCGTAATAGATGGGGCTTCCGAACTTCAGCTTCAGGAGCGGGGGGGGGGGGGGGGAGAGAGAGGGTGATGCATCTCCCATTTCACGCTGAAGGTCTTAAGAAAAAAAAAAATAAAGAAAGAAAAAGAAAAGAAAAAGAAAATGACGCCCACTTGTACTCTATCTCTTCGCCGCATCGTGAGAATTTTTCACGTTTGGCCATTAATCTGTGAGGCCATAAAGGCGTCTTTCCGGTGCGCTTTGGAAAAGGGAGATGAGATGAGATGAGAGAGCTTGAGTGAGGGAAAAGGAGGGAGGGAGGGAGGGAGGGGGAAGGAAAGGGAGGGAGGGAGGGAGGGAGAGAGGGAAGGAGGGGGAAGGAAAGGGAGGGAGGGAGGTAGGGAAGGTGGGAGGAGGAAGGAGGGGGAAGGAAAGGTAGGGAGGGAGGGAGGGAAAGGGAGGGTGGGAGGGAGGGATGGGGGAGGAGGAGGAAGGAGGAGGAGGGGGAGGAGGAGGAAGGAAGTTTAGAGGAGGAGGAGGACCCGAGGAGGAGGGAGGAGGAGGAGGAGGAGTGGGTAATGGGTGAGGAGGAGGAGAAGGAGGAGGAGGAGGAGGAGGAGGAGGAAGGAGGAGGAGGAGGAGGGAGGAGGAGGAGGAGGAGGAGGAGGAGGAGGAGGAGGAGGAGGAGGAGGGAGGAGGGAGGAAGGGAGGGAGGGATGGAGGAGGAGGGGGAGGAGGAGGAGGAGGAGGAGGAGGAGTAGGAGGAGGAGGAGGAGAAGGGTAAGGAGGAGGAGGAGGAGGAGGGAGGAGGTGGGAGGAAGGAGAGGGAGGGATGTGAGGAGGAGGAGAGGGAGGAGGAGGAGGTGGAGGAGGAAGGGGAGGAAGGAGGAGGAGGAGGAGGAGGGAGGGAGGGAGGGAGGGAGGGAGGGGGAAGGGGGAGAAGGTAAGGAAGGGAGAGAGGGAGTGGGGCAAAGGGAGGGTAGGGAGAGCGGAGAGAGGGGGTAGGGAGAGAGGGAGGAGGAGGAGGACGAAGAGGAGAAGGAGGAGAAGAGAAGAGGAGGAGGAGGAGGAGGAGGAGGAGGAGGAGGAGGAAGAAGAGGAGGATGAGGAGGAGGAGGAGGAGGAGGAGGGAAGAGGGAAGAGGGAAGAGGGAAGAGGGAGGAGGGAAGGAGGGAGAGAGGGAGGGAGGGAAGGAGGGAGGGAGGGAGGGAGGGAAGGAGGGAGGGAGGGTAAAGGGTGGGGGAGGAGGAGGGAGGAGGGAGGCAGGGAGGGATGGAGGGAGAAAGAGAGAGAGAGAGAGAGAGAGAGAGAGAGAGAGAGAGAGAGAGAGAGAGAGAGAGAGAGAGAGAGAGAGAGAGAGAGAGAGAGAGAAAGAGAGAGAAAGAAAGAAAAAAAGAGATCGAAATAGAAATAGAAAGAGAAAGAGAGAGAGAACGAAAAGCCTTATAGACCCGCGTGAAGACCCCTCACCCCCTCCACAATTCTTTCGAAAAAAAAAAAAAGTCAAAAAATGCAAAACCCGAACGAAAATGTGGCGTCCCGACAGCTCCCGAGACTCCCTGACAACCAGACTAATTTTCCAAACCGTTAACCGAGCGACTCCTGCGACTCATCTTCCTCTCGGGACCGAAGGAGCGACGGAGGCGGAGGAGCGGGATAGGAAGGTTAGGAGGGTTAGGAGCGGGATAGGAAGGTTAGGAGGGTTAGGAGCGGGATAGGAAGGTTAGGAGCGGGATAGGAGGGTTAGGAGCGGGATAGGAAGATTAGGAGCGGGATAGGAGGGTTAGGAGCGAGATAGGAAGGTTAGGAGCGGGATAGGAGGGTTAGGAGCCCGGATAGGAAGGTTAGGAGCGGGATAGGAAGGGTAGGAGGGTTAGGAGCGGGATAGGAGGGTTAGGAGCGGGATAGGAAGGTTAGGAGCGGGATAGGAAGGTTAGGAGCGGGATAGGAGGGTTAGGGGCGGGATAGGAGGGTTAGGAGCGGGATAGGAAGGTTAGGAGCGGGATAGGAGGGTTAGGAGCGGGATAGGAAGGTTAGGAGCGGGATAGGAGGGTTAGGGGCGGGATAGGAGGGTTAGGAGCGGGATAGGAAGGTTAGGAGCGGGATAGGAGTGGGATAGGAAGGTTAGGAGCGGGATAGGAGGGTTAGGAGCGGGATAGGAAGGTTAGGAGGGATAGGATGGTTAGGAGCGGGATAGGAAGGTCAGGCGATGCGGGGGGAGCGGGGGGGGGGGGCTATTGCGATCGACCTTGCACGCATAGACAGACACACACGCACAGAAGCACGCACGCTCTTTTTTTTTCTTTCTTTCTTTCTGTCTTTCTTTCGTTTAATTATTTATCTATCTATGTATACATATACTTATCTCTTCCTTTATTTTTATTTCTTTCTCTCTCTATATATATTTCTCTCTCTCTCTCTCTCTCTCTCTCTCTCTATATATATATATATATATATATATATATATATATATATATATATATATATATATAGAGAGAGAGAGAGAGAGAGAGAGAGAGAGAGAGAGAGAGAGAGAGAGAGAGAGAATGAGAAAAAGATGAAGAACAAGAACAACAACAAAAACAAAAACAACAACAAAGGTCTCTCCTCACCCCCATAACACAACCTAATGACATACATAGAATTACAAGTGATACGAATGCTCTCTATGGGTTCACGTAATATAACACATCCATTAAACCCAATTAACCTTCTCAATTCTTGGGGGGTGAGGAGGAGGAGGGGGAGGGGGAGGGGGAGGGATGAACGAGGGAGGGGGGGGAGGGTGGAGGCGAATTAAGGTGACCTCAGATAATTATGGCAATAGTTCAGAACAGGAGATAAGGGGCCTGGCTAAAGAATGAGGAGCGATTTCATATAATCAGATTCCAAGCACGTATTGGATGGCCGCCTTGACAGAATGGCGCAGTTATCCCTTCCCCTCAATGTCCTTAATGTTGTTCTTGGTAATAGGCGTAATGGTGATAGGACTTGTGTGCTGTCTCCTCCTCTCCCTCCCTTTTCCTCCTTCGATAGATGGCTGTTGGTTGGTTGGTTGGTTTCTTTCTCTCCCTCTTTTTTTTTCTTTCTCTCTCTTTCCCTTTCTCTATTTCTCTTTTTTTTTCTCTCTCTATTTCTCTTTCTGTATTTCTCTTTCTCTCTCTCTCTCTCTGTGTCTTTCTTACTCACTCACTCACTCATTTTCTGTTTCTCTCTGTCTTTCGCTCTTTCTCACTCACTCACTCACTCACTCATTCATTCTCTGTCTCTGTCTCTGCCCTTGCCCTTGCCCTTGTCCTTGTCCTTGCCCTTGTCCTCGCTCTCGCTCTCGTACCCTCTCCCTCTCCCCCTCTCTCTCCCTCACCCTCTCCTTCTCCCTCTTCTTCTCCCTCTCCCTCTTCTTTTCCCTCTCCTTCTCCTTCTCCCTCTCCCTTTCCGTCTCATCAATGCCATTCTCTTTTCCTTCTCTCTCTCCTCTGCCAAACTGCCTTGCTCTCCCTTCCCTTCCCTTCCCCTTATCCCTCTATCTCTCAGAAGCATCCTTATCCTTCATCCTAATTCCAGGCAGTCCTCGGCACCACCCGACACATCCATCCATCCATCCCCCCCCCCCCTCCCCCCGCACCGCCCAAGGTTCCCATCCCAGAGCGCCCGCCGTACTAACCTGTGTGTGTCCGCTGGTGGGCCTTGAGGTGAGAGGATTTAGTGTAGACTTTCTTACACCCTGGGAAGAGGCACTTGTGCA
>NW_028234418.1:36434759-36442259 GCF_977035675.1 Penaeus japonicus
CCTTCGCTTCGCCGATCCAGCAGCCACTTTCTTAGCCTCCTAACTTCTTTTTGTAGCTCCCCTCCCCTCCCCTTTCTCCCCCCCTCCCCTCCCCCATTCCCCCTTCTCCCCTCCCTCCCGTCGTTTCCTTTATCCTTTGTTGCAGTAGAAATATCCACGACCGGAAAATAATCCCGATATTCTTTGTCTTACGGCGGATATTGCGATGATATGTCGTCTCATTACACACACGCTGCCCTATATTCTGATACTAACCTTGAATTCTAATGGAGATATTTCTCTCTTTTTTTTTTTTTTTTTTTTTTATCGGTCTCTCTCTCTCTCTCTTCCTTACTCATTTCTGCTTTGCTGAGTCATTGCCTCCTTTGCAATCCCTTAACCCTTTTGCTTACCCCTTACCCCTTACCCCTTCCACCTCCACCTTCCCCTCCCCCCCCCGTCCCTCTTCTTCGCCTTACCCTTTCCTCCCCTCCTGTCCCTTCCCGTTCCATCTCTTTCAACTCACCCCCCTCTTTCCTCTCCCTCTCCTTCAACTCCCTCCACTTCCTCTCCCTCTCTTTCCAATCCTCTCCCTCCTTCCTTCCCTCCCTCTCCCTCTTCCTCTCCCTCTTCCTCTTCCTCTTCCTCTCCCTCTCCCTCTCCCTCTCCTTCTCCCTCTCCCTCTACCCCCCCTCTCCCTCTCCTTCTCCCTCCCCTTCCCCTTCCCCCTCCCCTTCCCCTCTCCCTCCCTCCCTCTCCCTCTCCCTCCCTCCCTCTCCCTCTCCCTCCCCTTCCGCTTCTCCCCCTCTCCCTCCCCCTCCCTCTCTCCTGCCTCTCTCCTCCGCTTATCTTTCCGGTTTCCGTGAATCATCGTGCAACTCGTGTGACAGGAAGCTGCATGGACGACCAACGGTGTTCCGCAGATGAGATTGATTTTGTGGAGTTAATGAATGCTACTACTGCGTTGCAAGAATCGCCAAATTTGGTTGACTCTGAATGCGTCTTTTGTCCGTGCGTTCCGTGGCTGTGTTTGTGTGCGGATGGGTTATGTGTGCGTGGTGGTGGTGGTGGTGGTGGGGTGGAGGGGAGGAGGGGGTGGTGGTAGGGTGGAGGACGTGGAGGGGTGGTAGGGTGGTAGGGTGGAGGGGGGGTGATAGGGTGGAGGGGTGGAGGGGGTGATAGGGTGGAGGTGGGTTTGTGTGTGTTTTATATTTATTCATTTATTTGTTATCATTAATACCAATATCTAGAATAATCCTAATATACACGTCCTTCTACGAAACAACAACAACAACAAAAGCACAGATAAAAGTACAGACCTGAACCAAAAGACACAACAAGAAACCTCAATACACATAAAAACACACCCACCTACACCCATAACCATAAACTAACACACGTTCACCCCCATCTTTCGGTTAATTCACAACCATCGCCACGATAGGCAAACATGCAATGGGGTTTCCACGCCAAGCTAAGCAAGAATGGACCGTACGCACTCGAGGGATAGATAGATAGATAGATAGATAGATAGAGCAGTCGAGGGATAGATAGATAGATAGATAGATAGAGCGGTCGAGGGATAGATAGATAGATAGATAGATAGATAGATAGAGCAGTCGAGGGATAGATAGATAGATAGATAGATAGATAGATAGAGCAGTCGAGGGATAGATAGATAGATAGATAGATAGATAGATAGAGCAGTCGAGGGATAGATAGATAGATAGATAGATAGATAGATAGATAGAGCAGTCGAGGGATAGATAGATAGATAGATAGATAGATAGATAGAGCAGTCGAGGGATAGATAGATAGATAGATAGATAGATAGAGCAGTCGAGGGATAGATAGATAGATAGATAGATAGAGCAGTCGAGGGATAGATAGATAGATAGAGCAGTCGAGGGATAGATAGATAGATAGATAGATAGATAGATAGATAGAGCAGTCGAGGGATAGATAGATAGATAGATAGATAGATAGATAGATAGAGCAGTCGAGGGATAGATAGATAGATAGATAGATAGATAGATAGAGCAGTCGAGGGATAGATAGATAGATAGATAGATAGAGCAGTCGAGGGATAGATAGATAGATAGATAGAGCAGTCGAGGGATAGATAGATAGATAGATAGATAGATAGATAGATAGATAGATAGAGCGGTCGAGGGATAGATAGATAGATAGATAGATAGATAGAGCAGTCGAGGGATAGATAGATAGATAGATAGATAGATAGAGCAGTCGAGGGATAGATAGATAGATAGATAGAGCAGTCGAGGGATAGATAGATAGATAGATAGATAGAGCAGTCGAGGGATAGATAGATAGATAGATAGAGCAGTCGAGGGATAGATAGATAGATAGATAGATAGATAGATAGATAGAGCAGTCGAGGGATAGATAGATAGATAGAGCAGTCGAGGGATAGATAGATAGATAGATAGATAGATAGATAGATAGAGCGGTCGAGGGATAGATAGATAGATAGATAGAGCAGTCGAGGGATAGATAGATAGATAGATAGATAGATAGATAGATAGATAGAGCAGTCGAGGGATAGATAGATAGATAGATAGAGCAGTCGAGGGATAGATAGATAGATAGATAGATAGATAGATAGATAGAGCGGTCGAGGGATAGATAGATAGATAGATAGAGCAGTCGAGGGATAGATAGATAGATAGATAGATAGATAGATAGATAGATAAAGCAGTCGAGTGTGACCGCCCACGAGGATGGGGGGGAAGATGTGTAGGGTAAGGGAAGCAAGCAACAGTGTGCCATGTCCCTTTACTCGTTCTAGAACTTTGTGAATAGGTCGGTCGACAACGAAAAAAAATATATAAAATATATATAAAAAAAAAAAACAGTTCAAAATCTCAAAAAAATAAGAACGGCAGACAAACACAAAGAGGAAAGAAACACGGGTCGCGCCACGGTTCTAGTCAACACAGACGGTCAGGTCACGACATCCTTCTCTCCAAAAAGAGTGAGAACGATGGACGTTTCCTGCAAATAAAAGAAATTCAAAAAAAAAGAAAAAGAAAAAAAGCAAGAGGGCGATTTACAGCAACGATCGCCAAAAACTATACGCTGGCGAGTTGTGAGTGGTTGGTTCGAACGCCAGACTCGGAACACGATTGGCAGATGGTGTAGGATCTCCTCAAGGTGTAGATGTGACGTCAGAGGGCGCGTGTGGCGTGCGTGCTGAACGGGAAGGTGCAGGGGACAGCATGGACGTGGTCAATATCTCCGGCGCCGGCCCGGCCAGACAGGGGGTCTAGCGGTACTGTACATCACGCTTATTGGGGACAGCTGGCTACCCGAGGAAGGGCAGGAGGGCAAAGGGCAATGCGGGAAGGAAGTTAAAAGGAAGGAGGCGGGGAGGCAGAGAGGAAGAGAGAGAGAGAGAGAGAGAGAGAGAGAGAGAGAGAGAGAGAGAGAGAGAGAGAGAGAGAGAGAGAGAGAGAGGGAGAGAGAGAGAGAGACAGAGAGAGAGAAAGAGAGGAGAGAGAGAGAGAGAGAGAGAGAGAGAGAGAGAGAGAGAGAGAAAGAGAGAGAGAGAGAGAGAGAGAGAGAGAGAGAGAAGAGAGAGAAGAGAGAGAAGAGAGAGGAGAGAGAGGAGAGAGAGAAGAGAGAGAAGAGAGAGAGAAGAGAGAGAGAAGAGAGAGGAAAGAGAGGAAAGAAAGAGAGAGAGAGGAGAGAGAGAGAGAGAGAGAGAGAGAGAGAGAGAGAGAGAGAGAGAGAGAGAGAGAGAGAGAGAGAGAGAGAGAGAGAGAGAGAGAGAGAGAGAGAGAGAGAGAGAGAGAGAGAGAGAGAGAGAGAGAGAGAGAGAGAGAGAGAGAGAGAGGGAGAGAGAGAGAAAGGAGATAGAGAGGGGTAGAATACACATACATTCCTCCTACACACATATTCAGTACGTTTACTCACTTATTTACATGGACGTACGGGGGAAAAAAACGCTTACGCAGGTAAATATATATACACCATAAAAACACAGTTCATTTTTCTTTTTTATTTTACAAATGAACCCGTTTCAGTTGGCCACACGGGTGATGCAGCATGAACCTGGTACCCGGGTTAGCAGCAGCGTAAACTCCATGGAAGCAACGGACTTTATGTAATATGCATAATAATGAGCATTTGCCATGTGCTGTGCTTCGCGACCATCTACTTACGTACGTTCGGTTATCTGCAAATCTACGCAATGCCTTCGTTTCTCTGTTAACTCTGTGTCTGTCTTTTCTGTCCATTTCAGCTGACAGGTATAGCTTTGACAGCTGCCGTGCTTGCTTGGTCTTTATATTCCCCATATCAAGGCTTCTTTGTTCATACCTGTATACTATGAGTACAATGTTGGTCTATTGATTTTACATTTGCTATCGATCTACTATAGTAATGTCCCTGTGTCTGTTAACCTAGTAACTTTTTTTTCTTTCTCTCTCTCTCTCACCTAACCTTCGCTGTCGACACGACGGTTCAAAGTCCTTTGTGATATGGTAATGTCATCTTCCCCAAACAAGGCTCCACAATCTGCCAAAACATGTCTTTTATTGGCACCTTTTTTTTCCTCTGGTCTGCCTTTTTTCTCTCTCCGGTCTGCCTTTTTTTCTCTCTCCGATCTGCCTTTTTCTCTCTCTCTCCGGGTTTGGCAATCTTCGAGGCGACGAGGCAAGTGGCAACTCCTGTCAACACGAGCTCCCTGTATCATGGGCGCCCGTCAACGGTGTCTCGACTGTAAGCTGTAGAATTGGGGATGGTGCGTGGACCATGGGGCAGCAGGATAAGCTTGTGTAAACAGCGCATTCGAATCGGGTATCGGTATGGGTCTTATTACCATGGGTCTATCATTTGTGATGTGTCGCTCTTGGTCGGATATGCATGATATTCACTTCGCATGGATAGAGAAATGAGGAAATTGTACTTGGGTGATAAAATTTGTACAGTGATATGAAGTTCTTACTCGGTCACTGGTCGCTTTTTCAAGATTTACAATCGTTCTTATACCATTATCACAAAAAAGAGCATAATCCTATTAGCCATTCATCTCATTCACATTTTTCCTTCTCGTATCGAATTCTTTTTAACTATTAGTCTAATACATATTCAACATCAAAACGACATCATATACTTTCAGTAATACCTTCTTGCAACAATTCGCTATCGATTGAGGAGACTCGAATGAACAATAAAAAAAACAACAGCAATACCAACAAACATACAGTAAAACAAAAAAATAATAAAAATGATAAAACCATATGAAACAAACACCATATAATCACACAGAAGCGAAACCCTCTAACCACGTCACCCCCCCCCCACCTCAAAAAAAAAAAAAAAAAAACTCTCCCACAGAACATTAAAACCGAATTTCGAACCGGGTCGTATGACATTCGCATGAAGCCGCACGGAAAGTCTTTGGCAGTCAAAGTCTCCTGTCACGTGAAAAATTAAACTGCACGAAATTGGTAAATCATGTTTGAGTTCAATTTTTTTCCCGGTTGCTCTTCATTTTCCCGAATTTGAAAAAGGGAAAGCGAGAGAGGGGGAATTCCAGATTTTTGAGCTTTTATCTCCGTCTGTGCTTGTCTTTTTTCCCACTATTGCCTGTCTTTATTGCCTGTGGAATTTATTGGTTATCGGAGCTGAATGAGTTCTTTGAGGATTAAGAGAGTGACAGCAATAAAAGGAGACTAATAGAAAGTTATAATAACAAATGAAAATTACAATGACACCACTACTGCTGCTGCAATTTCTACTACTACTTCTACCACTACTACTATCACCACCACTACCACTACTACAACTGTCACCATTGCCACTTCTGTTACTATCATTACTACTGTTGCAACTTCTACCATTAGTACTACTACTACGATCCCTGCTACTATTGCTGCTGTTACTCTGCTGCTGTTACTGTTGCTACTGCTGCTGCTACTACTACTACTACTACTGCTATTACTAATAATAATAACAACAATGCTGACGATAAAGTAACACCAATGATAATGATAAAACCACGACGACGATACCATCAAACAGAGACTCCGACAAAGACCAAGACCAAAACGCTAACGAGAAAAAACAAAAAACAAAAAACAACAACAACCAACCCCCCCCCCAAAAAAAAAAAAAAACGCAAAAAAACGCAAAAAAAAAAAGAAAAAAAAAAAGGGGGGCCCAAAGCCATCCGCCAGCCATCTGAACAGGCAGGCAGCCCCGTCAAAGAGCGAACGAAGGGAAGGGCAAGCGACAGAAGGAAGGAGGCGCTTAGCAGGGCAAGAGGGTGCATATTGATGACTACCCCGACGTCCCAACCCGTGGCAGACTGTCTTAGGAGGAGAATATTAATATAGATGATGGAGGGACTATACAATCTACTAAGTTTCGTGGGATGAAAAGGGGAACGTGAGAATTCGGATGGAGGGGAGGGAGTGGAGTGGAAGGGGGTGGAGGGGAGGGGAGGGGGGGTTTGAGTGTGGAGTTCGGGTTCGTTGGATTGTTGATGAATAATGTAAAAAAAATAATAATAATAAAAAAAAAAAAAATAAAAAAATAAAAAATAAAAAAAAAAAATCCCGAACTTTGGTTTTGATTGATTTATTTATTTATTCATTTATTTATTGATTTGTGTTTATTCCTTTTTCCGGGGATCATCTCTTATATTCGACGCGTCATTTCATCATCGGGAAGACAGATGACTGAGCTTCGTTCGTGCATTAGGACATGGGGCAGGGGGTCTTTTATCTCACTTGTACGATCCTGATAAAGAATGGCAGTCCTCTTTCCCTGCTTTCCACTTGCCCCTCGCGCTTCCTGGCGTCTCGGGGTCTCTGCACCCCCTCCCACCCTCTTCTCTCTTCTTCTTCTTCTTCTCTCTCTTTTTTTTTTCTCTCTCTCTCTCTTTCTTTCTCTCTCTTTCTTTCTTTCTTTCTTTCTTTCTTTCTTTCTTTCTTTCTTTCTCTTTCTCTTTCTCTTTCTCTTTCTCTTTCTCTTTCTCTTTCTCTTTCTCTCTCTCTCTCTCTCTCTCTCTCTCTCTCTCTCTCTCTCACTACCTTCTTCTTCTTCTTCTTCTTCTTCTTCTTCTTCTTCTTCTTCTTCTTCTTCTTCTTCTTCTTCTTCTTCTTCTTCTTCTTCTTCTTCTCCCTCCTTTCCCCTCTTTCCTAAATCCTGTGTTTCTTTCCCTCTCGTCTCAAGGTCCCTTCCTTCACTCTTCGCTTCCCTCGTCTTATTTCCTCCCTTTTCCTCCTCCCCCTACCCCTCCTTCCTCCTTCCATTCCCTCCTTCCCCTTGCCCCTCCACCTTCTCCTCTTCCCTTCTTCCCCCTCCTCCCTCGCCTTCCTTCATTCTGCCCTTCCTTCGCCAACCTTTTTTCTCCCCCCCATCCCTTCCCTTCCTTCCCTTGCCCTTCCCCTTCCCCTTCCTCCCTCCCCCTAGCTTCCTTCTTCTTCCCTTCCCTCGCTCCCTTCAGTCCCCTTCTGCCCTTTCTCCCCACCCCCCTTCGCTCCCCACCAA
>NW_028234418.1:36447259-36457259 GCF_977035675.1 Penaeus japonicus
GTGTCTCGTTACATATTATCAATAATATAACAAAAAATCAATCCTAGCATATTGTGAATAATATCACTGCATTTTTATCACGTGCATCAAATCCAGAATGACTAACTTTCATGAATATCTAAAATCTCCTGAACTTTACGTCACCAAAGGGCAACACTCGAACAAATAATGATAATAATAATAATAAAACACACAAAAAAGACCATGAATTTTGAAACGCCACCTGAAAAAAAAATATATATATACACATATATATATACATATGCATCCCGCCAGTGCATCATGCATAAATATATCATGAGAAAATCAAGAAGAAGAAACAAGCATCGAAGAGCGAACCGCTGTGAGCGCGAAGCCATGAATAAGGAAACGCCGACATGGACCACATCCTCGGACTAAAACATGGACATCTTGAGAAATATATGGCCAGATTCTGGTCAGATGAGAAAAAGCGAAACAGAGGAAGAAATGAGAGGGACCGGAGATATAATGTGAGCGCATGTGTGTTTGTTTGTGTGTGAGTTTGAGTGGGGGTGTGTTTGTTTGTTTGTGTGTGTGTTTGTGTGTGTGTGTTTGTGTGTGTGTGTGTGTGTGTGGGTGTGTTTGTTTGTGTGTGAGTTTGAGTGTGGGTGTGTTTGTTTGTTTGTGTGTGTGTTTGTGTGTGTGTGTGTGTGTTTGTGTGTGTTTGTGTGTGTGCTATCTATCTATCTATCTATCTATCTTTATATACATATATATACATACATATATATATATATATATATATATATATATATATATATATATACATATACAATGAGAACATAGAGCAAATATTCATAAAAGAAGAAGAACAAAACAAAACAAAAAAAAAAAGCAACCAAGCCCAATCCCCGCCGGCATTTCTCACCTTCCATCTCCCTCCCCAAGACAACGAAGAGAAGAGAAGAGAAGAGAACAAGAAGAGAAGAAAACGCCAAGATATAAACGCAGACAAACGTCCCCTAACCCCCCCCCAACCCCCCTCCCCACCCTTACCCCCTTCCCCCCTTCCCCCTTTACCCCCTTACCCCCCCACCCCACCCTTACCCCTTCCCCCCTTTACCCCCTTACCCTCCCACCCCACCCTACCCCACCCCACCCTAACCCCCTCAACTCCACCATCCCCCTCCGACCCCCTCACCCCCTTCCCCCATCCCCCTCCGACCCCCTCACCCCCTACCCCTTACCCCGCTACTGCCATAGGA
The DNA here is from genome assembly GCF_977035675.1 of Penaeus japonicus. Classification (NCBI taxonomy): domain Eukaryota; kingdom Metazoa; phylum Arthropoda; class Malacostraca; order Decapoda; family Penaeidae; genus Penaeus; species Penaeus japonicus. Next base: position 36,448,486 of record NW_028234418.1, read on the forward strand.
TTACAGGCGTTCAAGAGAGAAGTACGTGAGAAGGTTGATGAATGTGACCCGTTTGAAGAGATCAATACTCCGGCACAGAGAGAGCGAACTCGAGCCTACTGCCGCCGCCGCGGGTCTGCGTTCTTCGGCGGGGATGAAGGAGAAGAAGGAGGAGAAGGAGGAGGAGGAGGAGAAGAAGGAGGAGGAGGAGGAGGAGGAGGAGGAGGAGGAGGAGGAGGAGGAGGAGGAGGAGGAAGAAGGAGGAGGAGGAGGAGGAGAAGAAGGAGGAGAAGGAGGAGGAGAAGAAGGAGGAGAAGAAGAAGAAGGAAGAGGAGGAGGAGGAGGAGGAGGAGGAGGAGGAGGAGGAGGAGGAGGAGGAGGAGGAGGAGGAGGAGAAGGAGAAGAAGAAGAAGGAGGAGAAGGAGGAGAAGAAGAAGAAGGAGAAGGAGGAGAAGAAGAAGGAGAAGAAGGAGAAGAAGGAGGAGAAGGAGAAGAAGGAGAAGAAGGAAAAGAAGAAGAAGAAGGAGGAGAAGAAGAAGGAGAAGGAGGAGAAGAAGGAGGAGGAGAAGGAGGAGAAGAAGAAGAAGAAGAAGAAGGAGGAGAAGGAGAAGGAGAAGGAGAAGAAGGAGAAGGAGAAGAAGAAGAAGAAGAAGGAGAAGGAGAAGAAGAAGAAGGAGAAGGAGGAGAAGAAGAAGGAGAGGAGGGGAGGGATGGATGGATGGAGGGAGGGAGGGAGGGAGGGTTGGAAGGGGTGAGGGGGTGTATTTGAGGCTTATAATTGTTCTTTCTTTTGTTCGTGGGGGTGGAAGGAGGGAAGGAAGGAGGGAAGGAGGGAGGGAGGGAGGGAGGGAGGGAGGAGGAAGAGGGGTGAGGTAGGGGGGGTGACAGTGTCGTTGGGTGGGTGGGTGGGTGGGTTGGTGGGTGGTAGGAGGGGGTGGGGGATATTTTTTTTTTATTTCAGGTGGAGGGGGAAGGGGGGGAGGGGGGAGCGAGTCTCCGTATTTGTTTTGATATATTATAAATACAAGCATCGCTATTCTGGATTGCATTTCTGTTATTGTTATTGCTCTTGTTATTGGTGTTGTTATCCAAACTGCCACCAGGTGCACAAAAAAAAAAAAAAAATGCAGTAACAACCATCACGCCATCAGCAACGACAACACTCATCATCACCGCCCCGCCCCCTCTTGTCAGCGGTAATGAAACTGATATCAGTTACGATAATCCCGATTGACATGGAAATAGTATAATTTCTGCCAGCTGATCGATGGCAACCGAGGCTATTTGTTCGGAGATTGACGGCCACCTGAAGTAAATATGACAGTTAAAGTAAACACATGTATACACACACGTATATACATATACAAACACAAACACACACACATATCTAGATATATAGGGATACGTATAAGTTTGTGTGTGTGTGTGTGTGTGTGTGTGTGTGTGTGTGTGTGTGTGTGTGTGTGTGTGTGTGTGTGTGTGTGTGTGTGTGTGTGTGTGTGTGTGTGTGTGTGTGTGTGTGTGTGTGTGTCTGTGTGTGTACGTGTATGTGACGTGTATGTGACGTGTATGTGTGTGTATGTATGTATGTATGTATGTATGTATGTATGTATGTATGTATGTATGTATGTATGTATGTATGTATGTTCGTATGTATATGTATATGTATGTATATATATATACATATATATATATAAATTCAAATTAATCGCAAATACCCAATGATGCAAATCATTGACAGAATAAACCCGGGAAACGGCCGAAGTACAGCCCAGACCCCCGGCGTCAGACCTCGGGCAAACAGTGTGGCAATTTCCTCAAACAAAGGAAAAAGGTCAGACACGTTAGTTCGTGAAAGTAACAGATGACCTGAACTTTGCCATGTCGCCGCTAGTTTGCTGACAAAGGAATATCAGTTTAATGGAACCCGACGAAATAAATGGAATATCTTAAAAGTTTCAGAGATAGGAGATGAAAAGGAAGGGGATAATATGATAATTATTTTTTTTTTCCTTTTTTCCTTTTTTTTTTTTGGGGGGGGGGTGAGGGTATTTGAACTATTTTGTGTATTACGTTGAAGGGATAATATAATCTGGATTAAAATTCTTTGGTGTGTTAGTTGGAATGTTTTCCAATGAGAGGGAAAAGTATTATCATAATTCTAATATTTCTTTCCAACTAAGTAAAGGGAAAAAATATAGGCCTAGTTCTATTTACTGCCTATTATTCGTATTATTTTTAAACTGGACGAAGGGAATATATAATACGATTTTAATGTCCTGTTTTATTATTTTCCTTTTTTTCTTAAAGGGGGCAAAAACCGGCATAATATCTAATATTTTCCAAAATGAAAGAGAAACATCATAATACTTCCCTATCACACCTAAACAAATTTCCCAGTCCGACGAAGACAGACCATCTCAAATTCTCTTTTTAATCCATACAATTAAATCCATCTCCCAATTATAGACCAATGATCGCAATTCTATCTAGAACGGTTTCCCCCCCCCCCAAAAAAAAAAAAAAATAAAAGTTTCTCTCTCTGGAGAAAATCAAAATCCTCCTCCAGCTTGTGTACATGTTCAAGTCTATTGCCGTCGGTAAAGAGCGGCTGATCCATTCGGCTGATCCATTCAAAAAGTGCTGACGCTCTTGGCTGGGATAATAGGTCTGACGAGCCAGGACGCTGACGAGCCCGCATGGAAATCAGGCATGATGCAGAGGGGGAGGGGAGGGGAGGGGATGGTTGGGGGAGGGGAGGGGATGGTGGGAGTGGGGGGTGGGGGTGGGGGATGGGGGGGGATGTGCAAGGCTGGAATTAAATCAAGCTGATGTCCAATTTGTTGTTCTTTTTGGCTGGGCTAACCGTGGATCTCTGAGGAAGGATTGAAGGATTTTTTTTTTTTTTTTTTTTTTTTTTGGGGGGGGGGGTAAGAGGGGTTTTGTTAGCTCTATCGACACCGGATCTCGATACGTGGAAACGTTATGTACTTTACAAAAACAAATCGATTATTTATACACTTTACAAGAAAACAAAAACAAAACAAATATATATATATACACTTTACTTTACAAAAAAAAATCACGCAAGTTACAAAAACAAAACAAAAACAATCCATCCCATAAACAAAACGACAGTGATTAAAAAAACAAACAAGCAAACAAACCAACCCCAAAAAATCGTCCCGAAATTCCCAACCCAGACAGACACCAGATGCTAAAAGAAGAAGAAGAAGAAGAAGAAGAAGAAGAAGAAGAAGAAGAAGAAGAAGAAGAAGAAGAAGAAGAAGAAGAAGAAGAAGAAGAAGGCTTTCCGCGAGGACCGATTCAGCCGATAAAGCGACCGCATTATCTTGTGCTGATCCCCCGCATCTTCGCTAATTGTCACTATATCCCGGCATGAACCTTCCTCCTCCAGCTGCCAGGGCGCAATCTAGACCTCGCCCCCCCCCCCCTTCGGCAGGCAGCGCGCGGCGCGACGGCACGAGCTACGAGTCATATCCTCGGAAACGACTACGAGCAGCGCCGTCTCCTCACAGCTGTGCGCCGACTTGCCTTATATGGTCAGGCGTTTTCGGCACAGCCAGCGCCTGCCAGCCCGCACGCCTCGCTTTGCCTCGCTTTGCCTCGCTTTGCCTCGCCTCGCCTCGCTTCCTATGGTGATGGGAGTTACGTTTGAAGAAAGAAAGAAAGAAAGGAAAGAGAGAGAGAGAAAAAAAGTGTGTATAATAATAAACAAAAAGACAGAAAGAGATAAATGAAAATAAAAGCTGCAACACATATTTTTTGTTAATCTTTACCCATAACGAGAATTAATGGATCACACAAGATTGTGTGTGTGTGTGTGTGTGTGTTTGTGTTTATGTGTGTGTGTGTGTGTGTGTGTGTGTGTGTTTGTGTGTGTTTATGTGTGTGTGTGTGTGTGTGTGTGTGTGTGTGTGTGTGTGTGTGTGTGTGTGTGTGTGTGTGTGTGTGTGTGTGTGTGTGTGTGTGTTTGTGTGTGTGTGTGTGTTTGCGTGTGTGTGTGTGTGTGTGTGTTTGCGTGTGCGTGTGTTTGCATGCTTGTACGTGTGCGTAGACCTGTGCTCCCTACTGTATATGTTTGCGTATGCTTATGTCCATAAAGTAATCCATGGTACGAGGAGAGTTTCTCACAACTTGCATACCCTGAGTCGAGGTCCTTGCAGCCACGGTAGGAGGCCCAGAGACAGCCAAGTTCCAGGGAAAGGTAGGACCAAAGGGCCGGTGTGACCCTATTCAAGTTCCACGTATCCACTTAGAACTTTTGCAGATGCTGTGAGATCTTTATTGCAAGGAAAGACATTTTGTGTAACATCGCTGAAAACTGTTTTCCTTACGCCTATTCTGATGTTGGTCTAATTTATGCATTCAAAGATTTTTTATCTTAGTCTAATGTGACATTTATATCTTTCTGTGTGTGTGTGTGTGTGTGTGTGTGTGTCTGTGTGTGCGTGCGTGTGTGTCTTATGTATATATCTATGTATTTATGAATGCACGCGCGCGCGCGCGCGCACACACACATATATATATACATATATATACATATATACGTGTATGTGTATGTATATGTATATGTATATGTATATATATATATTCATATATGCATATATGTATATGTATGTATATGCATATGTATGTATGTATGTATGCATATGTATGCATGTGTGTGTGTGTGTGTGATATATATATATATATATATATATATATATATATATATATATATATATATATATATATATACATATATATATTAATAACTGCCACTAAAAGAAAGGAAAAAGTTTATTCCTTTCTTTTAGTAGCAGTGTTATTAATTATGTTATGTGCACGTTACTGTGTTTTTTTGTGATTCATATATATATATATATAAATTTATATATATATATACTTATATATATATATATATGTGTGTGTGTGTGTGTAATTGTATATGTATATATGAATTTGTGATTCCGTTGCTGCCGTGGAATTGTCCGTGAAAATTCGCAATCACTGCTCTGCTAAGAGCACATAGGTAAGTTCCATGACGTCTCATAAGGCGTCTGGTTGGACAATTCTTTTAGCGGGTCGAGTAGCCGATCGGTCTCACCACCGTACCTATCAATCTTACGGCGCGGTTTCGAGTCCCCGGTCAGGGAGGTAAAATTTGTATATATGTATATATGTATGTATATACATATAGTTATACAGATATATATACATATATCTATATATGTATATATATATATATGTAAATGTAAATGTAAATGTATATGTATATATACATATACATACATATATATATATGAATATATATATATATTTATATGTATATGTATGTATATATGTGTATATATATAGATATATATTTATATATATGCATGTATATATATGTATGTGTATATGTGTATATATATAGATATATATTTATATATATGCATGTATATATATGTATGTATATATATATATATACGTATATGTATATATATATACATACATACATACATATATATATATATATATATATATATATATATATATATGTACACACACACCTCATATAAGCACATACACAAACTACATGCCCCTTTATGCACATGCATACGCACGTAGTCCTCAAATGTTTGCAAATCTTCAAGTGAAATGTACCAGAGAATTGTAACATTAAACACATAGTACTGTACCGATCCTCGCCTCCCTCATTACGCAAGTTCATTACCATTACTACTACATCCATTTCCTCACTATTGCTTAATTGCCCCGATCAATCGACGTCACCGGCAATAATGGTTCTCTAGGGGGCAGGTTAGGGGCAATATACCTACTCCTACTCCTGCTCTTGCCCCCTTACTTCCTCCCCTCTTCCCCCTTCTCCCTTCCCCCCCTTCACACGAGCATTCTTCTCTCTCTTCTCTTCTTTTCTCTCCTCTTTTCTCTTCTCTTCTCTTCTCTCTCTTTCTCTTCTCTTCTCTTCTCTTCTCTCTCCCTTTCTTCTTCTCCCTCTTCTCCTCTCCTTCTCCTCCCTCCTCTCTCTCCCTCCTCTCTCTCTCTCTCTCTCTCTCTCTCTCTCTCTCTCTCTCTCTCTCTCTCTCTCTCTCTCTCTCTCTCCCTCCCTCCCTCCCTCCCTCCCTCTCTCCCTCCCTCTCTCCCTCTCTCCCTCCCTCACTCCCTCCCTCCCTCACTCCCTCCCCCTCCCTCACTCCCTCCCCCTCCCTCCCTCCTTCCCTCCCTCTCTCTCTCATTACGCAGTATTACACAGCTCCCCCCCCCCCTACCCCACACGCATCCCTTCGAATGCAGCAGGGTGGGTTTTGCTGTTACCGAGAGAGTGAAGAGGCGATACAAAAAGGTTCTTTCTTTTCCAACTGTCTTTGTTTAGTTATCATACTATTTCGTTTATGTTATTTATTTGGTATTCACTATTTATCTCGTTTAATACATCGTTTCAAATTCTGTTTCTTATTCATTTGTATTTCATTTGACTATTCATCATCTATTGATTTTTATTCATTACTCATTATTAATCTTCCTCATCCTTTACTTTATCAATGACTCATTAATTCTATCTCTTCATCATCTATTGTCACCTGTCTATCGGGTTTCCGCTGGTTTATCCTCTATATGACTTGTCTATTACGACAGATCTATTGTTAATGTGTGTCTGCTGTGTGTTATTACCAGTCTGCTTGTTTCTCTGGAGGTTTTTGAAGTAATGGTCTTCAAGCTTAGTAAATTGGGTGACCTATTTTCGTTTCACTCTCCAGGTTAAGAATGGCGAAATTTCTACATGAGATTCAGAATGTACTTTCATTATTCACATCCTTGAAAAGATCTTTCCATAACATCAAAAGGGAATCCTAGAATAGTAAGAACAATAAAGTTGCCATAATTAGTGCCGGGTTTAGAAAGTCTTGCAAAATCTCGTTCACCGGTGGCCAGGAGACGAAGCAAACAAACAAATACACAGACTGGTTGAAGAGAAAGCTATATATCCTTTTTATTTTATATCAGGAATTCATTTAAAAGGGATAAAGGCTAAGACAAATGAGGGGAGCGTAATTAATGGTAACTTTATTGCTTCAGCCCATTGAAAAGGGAAGATGAATGCGTTGCTTTAGTTTTTTCTAAGTATTGATGTAGCTGTTTTAAGTAGATAAAAGCATATACTCCCTGAATAAGGCCAAAAAATATAGGAACTAGATACTGAAGACCAAATTATTCAATAGGCGTTTGTGTATATATGCAATAAGGTGCATGTGGTTATGTATATTTTGCATCACGATTAGATAATAAAAAAAAATGATGTAACAACTCAACAATGACATCCTAATGCTGGGAAGAATGAAACGAACAGTATTGCTTTAGATTCAAAACAAGGCAACACTTGGGTAGCACTAGAAAACAAAAGAAAAGAAAAGAAAAAACTTTCGTCCATGGAGTAACATCCATAACTTTTGGTTACTTGTTGATTGCTATTCTCCCTGAGTTATGTCTGCAATTTCAACGGCCACATGAATGGTAGAACTGCCTTTCAGAATACTACTTACTCAGAGTTTATATAGTAAGTGAGGAGGGGACGTAGCAGTGGCGGCATATATATATATCCACAATGCAGCAGTGGCTTCAAATTCTTCACTGGATATTGTCCCTGGGAGAGTAAAATTCAGTAATATATGCCTGGCTGTCTGTTCAACCGACTGCGTAAAGAGCTCTATGTTAAACCCTGGTGATCGAAACTACCATGAGACAAAATTATTCTCAAAATCCTCACACTTTTTTCCCCCCAACGCGTATTACAACAAACAACGTGTGTGTGAATCGGAATATCGGACAAGAACAAACTGTATATAGTTGAAATCCTTGTTCGAATTTATGGTTAATGACACCAACGGCCCTGCAGGGAAGTTCGAGCACTGAATACGTAACTACGACCCTACATTCTTGACATTAAGGAAGTAGTAAAATCCATTCTATTGCTACGTAACGGGATGGAGGGAAGGGTTGTCTAGGCCTCAGTATCAAACCTGACCTGGAAGAATGAATGAATGAATGGATGAATGAATGGCAGAAGTCGTTTGAATGGCTCTTCCTCTTCCCCTTATGATGTTCGACGTTTAATAAGGATAAATCTAAAAGCGTGTGCAGTTCCTTGAAACCCTTAATAAAAGACAGGAAAGAATGCAAAGGTATAGAATTCCTTGAAAAAAAGGCAGATGTGAACCTTTTTTTATGACCTTTCATACACATTTAGACTATTATCATCTCGTCCCTTTGCTGTGGCAACAAGCTTGCGCAAGGTCATGCAAAGACTCGTAAATTATATTGCCGCTTTTGTATCATGCGTTGAAGTACTTATAAACCAGCTGAGAATCATAATTCTAGATCAGTTAAAGTCTCAAATAGACAGGAGTAGTGTGTGTGTGTGTGTGTGTGTGTGTGTGTGTGTGTGTGTGTGTGTGTGTGTGTGTGTGTGTGTGTGTGTGTGTGTGTGTGTGTGTGGGTAAGTGAGAATGAGAGTGAGAATGTGAGTGAGTGGGTGTATGTTTCCGCAAGGACGTGTCTCTGTGTGCCTATCCATCTACACAAGATGCAATAAAGAGTTGCCGGCGTCCCAGCACACTTTTTAATGTCCCTTTATTTCCCCCTTTGTTTTTTTTGTGTCCGAGGCAGCCTGTTCGAGACGTTTTCCTGGTCGGCGGCGCCAGGCGAAAGATGGCATGTCTGCGACGCCCGCCATGGCAGGTCCCGATCAATTATTATATCGGATTTCAACAAACGTGACGTACAAAAGATGC
>NW_028234418.1:36467259-36469759 GCF_977035675.1 Penaeus japonicus
TGTGTATGTGTGTGTGTGTGTGTGTGTGTGTGTGTGTGTGTGTGTGTGTGTGTGTGTGTGTGTGTGTGTGTGTGTGTGTGTGTGTGTGTGTGTGTGTGTGCACGCGCGCGCGTGCATATTGTTACGTATATAAAGAATACTCTGAACTAATGAAACACAGTTATTCTGGTAATTCATTACCATGCAGATTGTTATTACCATGTACAGACTACTGCTGGCTTTCCTCCGTGCCCATACATACTATCTGCATAAGGAGCATTACCCTGAATATACATACGAGGCGCATTGTCTTTACAGGAATATATTTTGTATGTTGACTTCCATAATTTACTATCACTATCTTAAATAATCCCAAAGCATTTGTTGTTAATTAAAAAATATGATACTACTGGACTTATGCTTCATGTTACCAGCATCTATGTATCTTTAGGTATTATCAATGACATTAGTGTTGGTATTCCTGAGAACATTGCGGTTATCGTATCTATAATCTTCATCAATACATTTTTTTTTTCTATGTTATCATTCTCATCACATAACTGATAACTAATCACACTTTTGTGAACATATTTCCCCTAACCTTACTAGACGACATTACGCTAGCTTTGGGTACATAACCTACCAACATTGACATTTTTCATTAGTTGTATTAGTTAGATAATGTGATTTATCTATCACTTTCTACCGCAAAACTGTCAAAGTTACCATCATTATTATGGTCTTTGTTTCCATATGTTGCAGAGTTATGCAATTCCCCTATTTGCATTGCACCCAATTCCATACGGCCGCCAGCTCTCATTATGGAGGAAATCAACCAAAAAAAAACCGATCTCGGGTACTTTTAACATCCAATTGTAGCAATCATTAACCTCGATGTGGAATGCCTTTTACAATATATAACACCCATAATTCACCAGGGTTCACAAAAGTTCTTCATGGCAGTCAAATCCAAATTTCAACTTTTTGCATCATTCTACTTTAAAATATTGTTTCGTGCCTATTTTGAAATGTGTCTTAACGTTATGTAACAAAGTACTGTTCTGAGACTAACTCACATAATTGATATTAACATTTTGCTGCGTCTTTTTCTCGTATTGTATAAAAAAAAGGGGCCAGATGCTAAGTTAAAATTCCCTTTAACTCTAACGAAGTGCATTTAAGTGAGTAATTCCCTCTTCCATCCTCCTCTTCCTTCTTCTTCTTCTTCTTCCTCCTCTTGCCTCTGGTAATGGAAGCGCCGCCCACCAGCCTCATCACCCCCACCCCTCCCCACCCCACCCTGACGCCCACTCAAGTTTCGAGGTAAAAGCCTCCCGTGTTGGTGGGCGGCTCGAGTTACTGTGTGTGCAGAGGGCGGCGGTTGATCGTGGATGGTGTACAGTGCACGATGATAACGCTGCCGGCTTTAGATAGTGCGTAAGGGGAGAGCGTACGTCTCGTGATGTTGCAGTGGGGGGGGGGGGGTTCGGGCGGGAGACAGTGGTGGTGATGACATGATGATACCCAGAGGGATTTTGACACTGTTGCTATGGTTGTGGTTGATTTTCTAATAATATTTACAGGACATAAGGTTGAGAGGAAGCATTGCATGATTTAAATGAGAATTTCCGGACGCTCGTAAATAGATTATGAGGTACAGGCCTAATACAGAGGAAAAGAAAAACTTTCTATTGACATTGCGGTGCCAATAGTCAACAACCAACTTCAGGACTTTGCCACAGAAGCCAAACAACTATATCGGTTAACCTATTCAAAAGGAAATACAAATATATACCATGTCTATAATAATACATATATATATCACAGATATATAAGTCCATATTATGCCTAATACTAATCGTATAACAAAACAGACTGAACACATGAAAATAATTTCAATTCTCAGCATTCTCCAGCAAACTTCAGTACTTCAGACATTATATTATCACTTTCTCGACGTTTTCCTTTGAAGTCGCCGTGCTGAAATCTCTTCGCATGCCGCTACTTCGAAATATTCGTGAGAACTACATTGCTATGGTTTCCTCAACACGATCAAAACGGATTGGAGAGTTCCTTTTTGTGCGCTGGGTTTATGCTGTCAGGAGGTGAAATTTCGATAGCAGTGTTAGGAAGTATGTTACACGACTCTGGCAGATATGACAGGAAGAAAATGTGGAAAACGTGTCTCGTAAAATGTGCAGAGTTCTTTTTTTTTTTTTTACAGTTCTTGTCACTGACTTTGCTTTTGTGTGTGTGTTTTTGTTTTTTTTTTCAAATACGTGTCGGGATTTTAGTTACAATCCATAACGATGCTAATGAGTTTTGTTCGTATGGACTTCTGTGCATAGTACTAATCACGCAGAGATGTGCGTGGGCAGTGGTCCGCGTCCACTTTCTTACTTTTTGTAAGAATTATTTCTAATATGATTTTATTGACATGTGACTCTGATTACACTGATAACACCAGTTGTAAACAGGACTATTCATATTGCACATTTCTTGGAATTATGCATCTATATGT
>NW_028234418.1:36479759-36484759 GCF_977035675.1 Penaeus japonicus
AAATGAAATAATGAGAAAGATGTTGCTGTGCTACGAAGCCCTTGCTAACCCCCTCCCCCCTACTCCTCTTCCTCCCCCTCCCCCTCCCCCCTCCTACTCCTCCTTCCCCTCCCCCTCCTTCCCCTCCCCCTTCCCCTCCTTCCCTTGAGGCTTACCAAAGAGGCCGACCCAGAGACAAGACGTGTCACTAACTCGTCTCTTTTGAGTTCGATGTCGTCGCCAGGCAAAAGGCAGACTGTGTCGTCTCGGTAAGAACTCTCGTCCGTGGAAATGCTTCAGGCGATACAAGATCCTCGTGTCTTTTGAGATTTCCGGAGATCCTAATAATAGCGATTACCAAGTGGCAGTTTAAGGCCCCATAATCCCTGCTGCACGTAGATTAATTGCTGAATATACTGAAATTACGTCAGATGGTAATAATAAGATGGTAAATAATAAATAAATAATAAATGAATAATAAGTAAATAATAAATGGTAATAATAGATGGTAATAATATCATTAATAATAATAATAATGGTAATAAGAGTACCGTTATTAATATGCAAGTTTGGCATGACTGTAATTGCTATTAGCATTACCGTCTATGACTTTTATCATAGTCATCGTTATATCATTAGTACTTCTTTCCTATTGCGTATTATCATTGCCAGTTTTCATGTTAAATTCATTTCTTAAATCATCATTTTAATTGTTGTTGATAATGATATTGCTGTTGTCATTTACAAGTTACTGCTCTTATCATTATAATTACTATCATAGTCATGATTATCATAATCATATTGTTATCATCAGTAAAACTGCAACCAGCAAAGTTAGTGAAATGTGTAAAGAGTTAAAGCCTTTCCAACCGTTTCGTTTAGACTTTGTAAAATGATCCGTTAAAGCTATATTCCTTTCCATTTATTTTCAGGGAACTCCTTTCCATTTCATGAATCGTTTAAATAACTTCCACAGCGACTCCAAATAGAAAATATATATTTGAAAATACAGAAAAAAAAAGAAAAAAAGAGACACCTTTTTTAAAAAATAAATGACAGTATTCATACCTTTCTCTTTATATAAAGAAATACGAAACCAAAACATTTGAAGCAATACAGACTACCGAAAGACTACCGAAAGACTGATAATAATAAAGAGAAAAATGTGGAATTATGACATGAAGATTAGGCATGTGAGGCGTCTGTCTGTACCATCGAGTATGAGGCTGAAAATGTGGCATGAATGTGGAATGATGTTCTATATGATATGGACAGACTTCAAAAATGTGAAGTGAACAATGAGGAAATTTGAGGATAAAAAGTGACCTGTCATAACGTTTCATATGAAGTGAGTGAGGATTCAAAAGTGTGATATGAAGAACGAGGCTAAAATACGACTTAAAAGAACGAAAAAAAAAAAAAAAAAACATAAGAAGGATATGCAAGTTTGAACAATGTCATATGAAGCAGGAAGTTGAAAAGCTTCCAAACTTCACACGAAACTATGAAAGAAGTTCAGGTGAAAATAACAGTGACTGAACTCCAAAGTGTGACGGGAATCATTATTACCCGAGGAAGTTTCAAGGTGTGAGTGACAGAGGAGCTTCGATGAGGTACGGGGGAAGGGGACTAAGACTGTGCATAGGAAATGAGACGCGGAGTGACAGATGGAATGAGACTCTTGGTCTGAGAATCACGCTTGGCTTCAGAAAAGAATGGAAGTCGAGATGAAAGGTGAGGAGAGACAGTCGAGCTTTGGTTGAACATGATTACTGGATGAATGTGAGACGTGGTAGTGGTGGTGGTGGTGGTGGTGATGATGATGATGGTGGTGGTAGTTGTGATGATGATGGTGGTGGTGATGATGTTGATGATGGTGGTGGTGGTGGTGATGGTGGTGGTGGTGGTGGTAGTGGTGATGATGATGATAATGATGATGATGGTGGTGTTGTTGTTGTTGGTGGTGGTGCTGATGATGATGATGATGATGATGATGATGGTGGTGGTGATGGTGATGATAATAATAGTGGTGATGATGATGATGGTGGTTATGATGATGATTACGATGATAATGAAATTAACATAAACGGTACAAATATGTACGAAAACACACATACCCAAAGAGAGATATAAAAATAAACATATATACACAGTACACACAACCCACACACACACAGACACATACCTCCAGAGACATACAACAAACATACGAATATTCCCAGGTATGCACACAAGCAGTAACATCTACATACACATCTACTTCTCATTCCAACAAAGGGCTGAAAAGCGGGCCAACATAAGTTTCCCCACATCAAGCATTAGCGCCAAGTTTTATGAGCTTAAACGAAGAAAACCCCAAGTGATGTAGCGTGGGAGGAGAGAGAGAGAGAGAGAGAGAGAGAGAGAGAGAGAGAGAGAGAGAGAGAGAGAGAGAGAGAGAGAGAGAGAGGGAGACACACACACACACAGAGAGAGAGAGAGAGAGAGAGAGAGAGAGAGAGAGAGAGAGAGAGAGAGAGAGAGAGAGAGAGAGAGAGAGAGAGAGAGAGAGAGAGAAAGAGAGAGAGAGAGGGCAAGGAACTCTCCGGAGCCGACTGAGAGAAAGCGCCATTGTTTTAAGTGAAAGAAAGGGGCGGAGAGAAAGCGTCGCAGAATAAATACAACAATGTGACAAAAAGACGCACGTTTTGTTTCGGGGGAGAGGGCGGTTGGCTGGGCGGGAAGGAGGGCGGGCGGGTGAGGCTGAGGGTGTTGAGGTAGGGTAGGGCGGGGAGGAGTAGGGGGTTAGGGACTGGGGTAGGAGGGGAAGAAAGGGTGTTGGAAGGGAAAAGGGGGTTAGGGACTGGGGTAGGAGGGGAAGAAAGGGTGTTGGTAGGGGAAAAGGGGGTTAGGGACTGGGGTAGGAGGGGAAGAAAGGGTGTTGGAAGGGGAAAAGGGGGTTAGGGACTGGGGTAGGAGGGGAAGAAAGGGTGTTGGAAGGGAAAAGGGGGTTAGGGACTGGGGTAGGAGGGGAAGAAAGGGTGTTGGAAGGGAAAAGGGGGTTAGGGACTGGGATAGGAGGGGAAGAAAGGGTGTTGGAAGGGAAAAGGAGGTTAGGGACTGGGGTAGGAGGGGAAAAAAGGGTGTTGGAAGGGAAAAGGGGGTTAGGGACTGGGATAGGAGGGGAAGAAAGGGTGTTGGAAGGGAAAAGGGGGTTAGGGACTGGGGTAGGAGGGGAAGAAAGGGTGTTGGAAGGGAAAAGGGGGTTAGGGACTGGGGTAGGAGGGGAAAAAAGGGTGTTGAAAGGGAAAAGGGGGGTTAGGGACTGGGGTAGGAGGGGAAAAAAGGGTGTTGGAAGGGAAAAGGGGGTTAGGGACTGGGATAGGAGGGGAAGAAAGGGTGTTGGAAGGGAAAAGGGGTATAGGGACTGGGGTAGGAGGGGAAAAAAGGATGTTGGAAGGGAAAAGGGGGTTAGGGACTAGGGTAGGAGAGGAAAAGAAGGTGTTGGAAGGGGAAAAAAAGGGAGGTGGGTACTGCGGTAGGAGAAGAAAAAAAAGGGTGTTATAGTAAATTAAGCAAAGGGATGAAAAGGGCAAGAGGGTGTTAGAGGCAAAGAACCAACGAGACAGTCGGAGAAAAAAGGCGCTTGACTCTACGAAGCAAAAAGGTAAGAAAATTCAGTAACGGAATAGGAGGGGGAATAGTGATACAGTTCACGGAGCAAAGTGATAAGAGGAAAACCAACGAGATAAAAGGGGGAAAAGGGATAGGAGTCTACGAAATAAAGGGGTAAGAAGGGAGACAAAAGATATTTAAGTCTATGAAGCAACCGGTTAAAAGGGGAAAAAAATATGTTATATGTAGCAAGGGTAAGAAAAAAATAAGTGTTGGAGTTCTATGAACGAGGATGATCAAGAGAGAGGAAATAAAATGGTGTTACGACCTCTGAGAAGAAATAAGGTAAGCCACTGTAAGGTGGGCGTGAGGAGAAGCTGGGCGTGTTGCTACGAGGAGAAGGAAGAAGGAAGGGTGGGTGGGGGTGGGTGGGGAGGGGGAGAGAGAGAGAGGGGATATAGAGGGCGTATGACGTGAGGCGAATATAGGTAGGCGTTAAGGCATAAAAGGAGAAATACCAAATTGTGGTGTGTGTGGAGGGGCGACGGAGGCGTTATGGTGTGGGGAAAAGGGAAGAGGAAAAAGTCTGCAGTGCTGTGGGTCCGAATGGGAGGGAAGAAAGAGTCTTTGTGCTATGGGCGAGAGGGGGGGAAATTAACGTGGACAGCATAACAGGGAGCGAGGACAGAGAAGAAAAAGCAACGGCAGTATGACTACTAATACAGTACCACTACCAGTAAAATAACCATGATAATCACAAAAATAACAACAATGACCCCCCCCAAAAAAAAAAAAATAATAATAATAATAATAAATAAATAAATAAATAAATAAATAGAACAAAGAATCATAACGACAAAAAACGAATAACTAAAAATAACAACAACACGATGAACCCGACTCGCCAAGAGGCCGAAGGCATCACGACAGCCACCACAACCAACCAAGACGTCGGGTAAAAAAGTCCCCTCTAGTTAGGACGCCGAGGAGCAGAAGAGAGAGGCAAGAGCGAGAGACCGGGAACTAGATTGTGATGAATGCGATGGTGAGAGGAAAGTGGAGTCACTATTAGAAAATAAAGAGGCAGTCGTGTTAGATCCTCCGGTAAAGTGTTGGGAGAAAGGGGTTGTTCCTCCTTCGGCGCTGATAAATGGTGGCGCAAGGAGTGAAGGATATTAGAGGGAAAGGGTTGGTTGGAGAGGTAGGCCGAGGAGGAGGGATGGAGGGATGGAGGGAGAGGAAGGGAGGTGGAGGGAGAGGAAGGGAGGTGGAGGGGGAAAGGGAGAGGACGGAGAGAAGGAGGGAAGGAAGGAAGGAGGGAAAGCGTGAGTGTTCGTGAGTGTTCGTGTGTGTGTGTGTGTGTGTTTGTGTTTGTGTGTGTGTGTGTGTGTGTGTGTGTGTGTGTGTGTGTGTGTGTGTGTGTGTGT
>NW_028234418.1:36487259-36492259 GCF_977035675.1 Penaeus japonicus
TGCTTTGAAACATTATCCCTCTTTCCTCTAATGAGACGAGAAAATGGTGGAAATACGTTAGGATTATCAGTATATTTAAAATCATGCATAATTCATATAATCCAATACAATTATCATGAATATAGCCGATCATAATGGCAATCTAAGTCCTTGTTGTCACCTACTGCTATTATTACAAAGACTGAGAGGAGGAGGAGGAGGAGGAGGAGGAAGAAGAAGAGGAGGAGGAGGAGGAGGAGGAGGAGGAGGAGGAGGAGGAGGAGGAGGAGAGAGAGAGATGGGGGGAGAGGTGTTTCCCTTAACATGCTATATATAATTTCTGTTTAAAACAAGCCTTTCATAAGCTTCCAAACAAAGCACGCCTAAAAGGGCCACCACGATCTAAATTTAACCAGATCCATCGATCACCTCCCTCTCCTTCCCCCCTCTCCCCCTCCCCTACCCACTAACCCTACTTCCCTAACCCCTCGTCTATATCACCTATTTCTTTCCTAATCACTCTCCCATTTCCTCTCCCTATTTCCCTAACCCCTCTCCCCCGTTATCTCCCCTTCCCTTCCTTCCTCCCTACCCTACCCTACTTTATCCTATCCTATCCTACCTTACATTATCCTATCTTATCCTACCCTATATAACCTAACCTATACTATCCTGCCCTACCCTACCCTATTCTACTCTTCTCTAATCTACTCTACTCTACTCTACTCTACTCTACTCTACCCTACCCTACCCTACCCTACCCTACTCTACCCCGCCTCACTCCACTCCACTCCACTCCACTCCACTCCACTCCACTCCACTCCACCCCCACCCCCGCCCAACGCCTCTCCTTAAAACATCAACGACAAATAAAAAAAACTAACTATCTCAGGCTATGTGAAACAACCAAACGAAAAACAAAATCACAAATGATAGACTGAAACCCCCTTTGTCTTCCACACATACCGAACTCGCCCAGTTATTTTCCTGGCAAACTTTGAAACAATTTTTAGTTTAATGGGATTCTTGTCCTGAGGCTTCCAGAGCGAATATCTCTCGCAAGATGGAGAGAGAAGTCAGGCGAGAGGAAGAAGTGGGGGAGGACAAAAAGAAAGAGGGGAATAAAAAAATAAAAAAAAGAAAAAAAAAATGTTAATATAAAAGGTATGAATACGGACGGGTATACTGAAAGAGGGAGGAGGGGGGTGGGGGGTTGGGAGAGGTGTATTGCAGAAGATAGCACGTTTGTCTTTTGGCTAACTTTGCTGGTTAGTGACGGTGGGGATTCAGTAAAAATATTAATAGAGTAATAATGATATTGATTGGAAGATTAATAATAATCGTTATGATGATATAGTGGTGATGATGCTTATGGTGATGATGATGATGATGATGAGTACGATTACAGCTATTACTAATACAAATAATCATGATGATGTTAACAATAGTAATGATGATAACACTAATAATCTAACAAAAGAATATAATTTTCGTGTTCTCCAACCTCTACACTTTCTGTTTTACTTTATCCACTGTTTCTTTCCTTTTATCATCTGCATGCACTTACTTACCCTCTTCGCTTTCATTTCTAATCCAATTCATTTTACCTCCCTCTTTATTTTGATTCTATATTTTCTGTTCTGCTAACCCACTATGGCTACTGATTTTATAATAAAATTCACTACAACTGATATCACGAGATAATTATCATTAACACTAACAATAAATTATCACGAACATCAAAGCCATCATTATCCTACTCATCATAATCTCCATAATTAATTTTATTGTTGATGGTTATAGCATCACCTTTATCATTATCCTTATCCTTATAATCTTCATCAATATTCATTAGTGTAATAGCTATCATTATCATTATTATCATCATCATCAACTTCAGTGTTCACAGTTACCACCAGCATTGTTATTATCATCAATGTTACTGTTGCCATCAACATCAGTACTAACATTGAAGTCAATAGTATTAGTGGTATTGTTACCATCACCTCCATATCAATGTTACTATGATCAACATCAGTGTTATTACCCTAAGTCTTATTGTTATCATTAGGATACGTAGTATTGTCATCATCATTATCATTATCATCAGTGTTATCACCATCACATCATCATGACCATTAACATTAGTGTGTTACTGTTATCATCATTATCAACGTTAGTATTATTTGATCATCAGAAATATCAGTGTTATAGTTATTATCATAATCATTAGTGTTATCGTTATCATCCTCAGCAGCAATGTTATCATCACCATCCGTGTTATTAACATCATCAGCAGCAGTGTTATCATCACCACCCGTGTTATTATCATCATCATCAGCATCATTGTTATCATAACAGCAACATCAGTGTCCTTACTAACATCACCCTCAGTATCTTCATCACCATCATTGGTATTTCCGCTGTGATTTCTACAACCATTACTACTATCGTGACAGCTTGCTTCCTTTTCCTCCTCCTCCTCCTATTTCCTGTGTTATCATCCTCCTGCAATCACCGTCTGAGGCCGCATGATGTCCAAAGGAGACGGAGGAGGAGGGGAAGTGAATGCCCCCCCTACCCCCCCCCACCCCCACCCCTTATTGACCGTCTTGCCACAGGATACAAAATCTTGCCACGGAACATAATCTTAATATATACAAAAGAAGCGTCTGAGGCAATGAGGCCGAGTACTAAAAAATGAATAATTCAATATCGACGAATAATGAATAGCGAATACGGCAAAAATATGCGTTAGCACAATGCGGTATTCACCCGGCAGAACAAAGGCCATGCAATCGGAAACACACAGCTGTGTTAAGGACAAAACCCTTATTAGACGGAATACTTCGCCACAATACCTCGGTCATATACGCATTGATGGAGGACAGTGTATCCGACTGTGCCAGTGAAGGTGGATGACCAGATATACTGCAGGATCTGCCACCTTCCTCGGCAGCAGAACGTATTACCGTGCTATATTTGAACCATCATAAACAAACGGCAAAGTTCAGCTGCTGTCTCATTTCCATATCCTGTTATCCAACCTCCGGTTATCTAACCATGGGAGTTGCTCGGGAGACATGGCATGGGGCACTTCGGTATCCTCTGCGACAAGTGCACACAAACCAAAATAAAAGCGAAGAACAAAAATTTTCGTCACTCTTCCCCAAGGCGAGAAGATCGCGGTTTCCATGGCAACTTTGGCGTCACAACTGATTGCCAGATGCCGCAACATTAAATGCACATTCCTAAGATCTTGCGCAATACCCTTTTAATATTTGATCAATATAAAAATAGTGTTGCCGTTCCCGGTAAAGATTTCGTATAAACTATTTATATAATGAGATCAAGGAATATGTAACATTCCCCAGCAATTTGGCAACACTCTTGGGACTCTACAGGTCGTGTGAGCGGCCTAACATGTGAGGGTAAGTGACAGCGCTGATAATTCCCTCTGATGTAACAGGCGGAGCAACGCACCTCTCTTTCTCTGCCCTCCATTGTTGCTCTCTCAACACCGCACGCTGGGACTCCACATGCAGACCTAGTCACTGAAGTCCTGAATTCGGAATCCATAAGAAAATATAGTCTTTCTCATGGCTGACGGCAACCAATGCACAAACAAAGTCAACACTGGCATTCTTAGCTTCAAGTTGCCACTTCAGCCCGGCGTGGCCCACACTTGGCACCATCATAAAGTCTTCTGCCTTCAAGATCTGAAAGTTGCAGTCGGGAAGGTCCTTCGGGTGATCAATCAATTATTCTACGTTGTCCACCCCGGCGACTGACGCCTCAGACATACGAGTCTATCGCTTGAATGTCAACGGATCTGTATCCTGGAGGTCACTACGACGACCGGCTGTCATGTACCCAGGTCAATATTGATGCTCTAGTTCCGCCTCATTCTCAGCATCACTCTCGCTCTCCTCTCGCCCTCTTAGCCGTGGTCTTCATCTTGGTGTCCTTCGGTTTTCATCCGACTGCCTCCGAGTCCTGTCTCTCACCCTTCAGCATGTGTCCCCCTCATTCGCTTCCTCATATCGCGTTCCCTCATTCTCTCGTCCTCACCGAATGCCCTAATCCCCTTAATCGCAGTATATCCTCTCTCTCTCTCTCTCTCTCTCTCTCTCTCTCTCTCTCTCTCTCTCTCTCTCTCTCTCTCTTTCTTTCTGCCTAATCTTCATAACGCATCCCTACTGTCCTGTCCTCTCTCTCTCTCTCTCTCTCTCTCTAAATATATATCTATATACATATATATATCTTTCTGTGCCTCTCCCTCGCCCTCCTCTCTCCCTCCCCCTTTCCTTTTTTTCTTCCTTGACACTCGCCTCGCTGGTGGCTCAGTTTCTCATTCTAGCTCATCACTTTCTCTCGCTCTCAGTAAACTCTCCTCTGCACCATTGATGCGCTGCAACATTTGTCTTGCAATAACAACGCTGTATCGCTATGAAAAGCCCCCGCGCTCCGTGTCCAGACCCACACTGGCACGTTGTTATATAGTTATGAACAGCGTAAAAGTACCTCCGGGTTAGTTCATTATGAACACTCCAGCTGAAAGTTTTAATTTGCAATGAACATTTCCGTAGCCTACGGGCAATGTTGGGAGAGCGTTGAACATTTTCCGTGTTTCCAGGATACAGCTGCATCAATATCCAGTCTGGGAGGGCGGTGCACCGTTTTATTGTTTTGAAGGGCTCTTGAGTATTGAGAACAGAGATAGCCTACACGGAACTCTTCCAGTTTCCTGAAAAAAAGGCAATATGTATTCTACGGTTCTGAAAAATGCCGAGGGGTTGTGGATTGAGGCATACTGCTATGAACAGTTCTAGAATGATGAGAACAGAGCCAGACTGTTGTAACACCGACAACTCTGCTCGACCTTAAAGGTGATAGATTAAATTATTTCTCCGGGTTGGGATGGATTAAGCGCCGCCGACTCTGAATATCATGACATATCAGACATCCTTTTATCATACGTGTTTAACCTTCAACAGGCTCCTCTATCTATAACCAATTAA
>NW_028234418.1:36537259-36539759 GCF_977035675.1 Penaeus japonicus
TAAGATAGAAAAGTGAATCGGCAAGAGATTAAAAAAAAAAGGAAAAAAAAGGTGGATGAAACGGAGAGGCACAGAAGAAAATAAAATGGTAGTAACATTTTCAAACTAGGCGATAAAACACCGAAGACTATCTTCTATCTTAAGACACACTAGGCTATCTTTTCCGTTTTTCTTTCTTGGAGGATAGAATTTCTTCCCTTTCTTAGCTACTCCCAACGACAAAAAAAATAAAAGACGAGACAAAGAAGAAATGGTACTAACATTCTGAAACTAGACGATAAAACACCGAAGACTATCTTAAGACACAATAGGCTATCTTTTTTTCGTTTTTTTTTTTCTTTTTTTCTTTCTTTCTTAGAGGATCGAATTTCTTCACTCTCCCGGCTACTCCCAAATCTTACATCAATAGAAGCTTTCACATCGGATTCTCCAGAAGACTATTTCCGTGTGGCAAGTAACAGATTAACTTGTGGGAGAAATACAGAAAAAAGCTTTGGCGGTTTGTGCTGAGAGCCAAAACTTTTAACTTTAACAACGAGAAAGTATAACAGATCATAAACATAATGTTGTTCTAGAAAATTGAGACCTTATGCTAAATTATTATATGATATGAATTACAGGGAAGATAGGCTGATTAATACAATTCACAATTTTATTATTTTCTTTATAAGTCCACAATGTTTTTTTACAATAAGAATAACAATAAAAATCAAGTAACCGTGAGCAAGGTAATAATGCAATAATAATTTGATTCTCTAATCTTCCCGCCATTAAGTGAATGATCTAATCCATCGTCTTTCAAGTTTGCTTTTGTATCAATATCGATATACACTTCGTCTATATATATATATATATACTGTATGTCACTATATGTTTATATACTGCATATGTGTGTATATGTACATACACAAACACACACACACACACACACACATATGTGTGTGTGTGTGTGTGTGTGTGTGTGTGTGTGTGTGTGTGTGTGTGTGTGTGTGTGTGTGTGTGTGTGTGTGTGTGTGTGTGTGTGTGTGTGCGCACGCGCGCTCTTCACTCCATCCAACAATAAGCTTTCAAAATACGGATCCCATCCCCTAGAACTCCGCTAAAACTCGACCTCTCGCCAAACAAACTCGCACATAATACCCTGACTAAGACACAAGGTGTCTCCAAATTCTTACGAAATTCACCGCCGGACTCAGTAATCCCAAGAAAAAAAAAGAGAAAAAAAAATTGTACCATAATAACGTTCAGCCAAAAGGATATGAAAGATGATTAACGCCACTTGAAATTAACTGCGTCCATCCCATTAACACAACTTCAAGCAAACGCCACTTAAAATGACGCATCTCACGACAAACGCAAGCTGAGCAATTTCCCCCCCTCCCCCCCCTTTTTTTTTTTTTTTCTTTCTTTCCTTTTTAGCCTCATCCTTCTGCTGCCGCTGCTTCAAGTGCACCATCGATGCATGAATCAACACTCCGGTAATCCACTTAAGTAACCGACATCCTGTAACAAGAACCGAAAACTTTCAACATCCAGGTTGACAGCAACGACAAAAATCACACACGAAATAACATTTTCTCTCGGCAGAGTTACGGAAAAATGGCGTTTTCGTGTTTCTTTTCGGTCACCTTTTTCACAGGTGTAATTTCTATTGTGAGGCGAACAATAACGTCATTACATGATTGGGAGAAAAAGAGGGAAAGGATCTACATCACAGTTATTGGTTCTTGCGCTTCCCTCGGCGAAAGATTTTCTGCAGTCTTCCGTGCTTTTATATGTGTGTTTGTGTTTGTGTATATGTATATGTATGCATGTATGTATGTATGTATGTATGTATGTATGTGTATGTATGTATATATATATAAATAAATATATAAAGATAGATGGATAGATAGATAGATAGATAGATAGATAGATAGATTGATAGATAGCTGGATAGATAGCTAGATAGATAGATAAATAGAGAGAGAGAGAGAGAGAGAGAGAGAGAGAGAGAGAGATGGATGGAAATATAGATAGATAGATAGACAGATAGATATAGACATCATATATATATATATGTGTGTGTGTGTGTGTGTGTGTGTGTGTGTGTGTGTGTGTGTGTGTGTGTGTGTGTGTGTGTGTGTGTGTGTGTGTGTGTGTGTGTATGTATGTATAATAACCCCCCCCCCCCCACACACACACACACATCTCCCCTAGACGCGCCTGGGTCTGGGTCCATCTTCGTGTTTAGGGTGATATACAGCCTATGGCCCCCCGCAGTGTATATACAGCCGCGTATAACCAGTGGAGACTAGTGGATGAAAGAGAAACCCGTGTCATAAAACCATCGGCCAGGACAGGGGAGCGGAGAAACGACCCCGTGGCACTACCTTCGAGACGTCTCCCCAGGTAGTACACGGCGGGCCAACGGTTCTCAGGGGACACATACGTGGCATGGAACACACACGCTGCACAACACACGCTGGAACACAAGCTGGAACACACGTTGGAACACACG
>NW_028234418.1:36572259-36574759 GCF_977035675.1 Penaeus japonicus
CACAAGCCGCCTCGTTGCGTTTATCTGAATGGGTTCTGGGCGGGGATGTCGTCTTAGCGAGGGCGGCAGAATGGCTTTGGCCACAACTAGGGTCTTTGGTGACACGATGCATGCCGAAGGTGACGAAGGAACTCCCGGAAACTGTTCTCTGTCGATAGTTTGACTCTCGTGGGCGTTCTCTTTATGAAACGGTGAAGTCCGCTTGGCTACTACGTTTGCAGCGCGCCAGAAGGTGTCGTACAGAAGGGGATAAAACTTTTCCTAATTGAACTAACACGGTTTTCATTTTATACCCTAAAGTCGACAAAGACCAATACCCCAAAACATACACGAAAAAAAGAAAGGATAAAAAAAAGGCCGATAGTAAGCTAAAAAAAAGAAGAAAAAAAGATCTAAAAAAAAAAAAACGATTCCCCCCAAAATACAACCAGCCAGAGAAGGTGATGCATTTTTAGCCCTATTGTTTACGTGCCATAACCGTGCCTGTCTGAAGCCCCTCTCTCTTCCGCGCCAGCACCTCCTTTGTAGCACAGGCCTTTCCTGTGTTCGTCTTTGCAACAATCGGTCGAAGTTCCACCCTTCCAGTTGCCTGTCATGCATTCATGACGATGGTTGCATGTCTAATGTAATGTAAATCATGGAAGAAAAGATATGTCAAAGGAATTCATGCAGAAATGGTCATGGAATGAAAAACAACTACACTAACAATAACAATGGTAATTATAGAAATAACAGTAACAAAAACGATCAACATCAATACTATTGTAATTGTAATGATAGTAACAATAATACCGTAATTAGAGTAATTAGTACAACGGGAGAGATGATAATACAAATGATACAATACTAAAATACAATATACAAATATATATATATATATATATATATATATATATATATATATATATATATATATATATATATATATATATATATATATATATATATATATATATATATATATATATATATATATATATACATATGCAATTACAAATACAAATACACACACACACATATATGTGTGTGTGTGTGCGTGTGCGTGTGCGTGCGTGCGTGCGTGCGTGCGTGCGTGTGTGCGTGCGTGTGTGTGTATATAAATTTGTATATGCATATATCCATATACATATATAAATAAATATTCATATATATATATATATATATATATATATATATATATATATATATATATATATATATGTATGTATGTATGTATGTATGTATGTATACATATATACATGCATTATTATTATCATTATTATTGTAGTTTATTTT
Organism: Penaeus japonicus; assembly: GCF_977035675.1. Classification (NCBI taxonomy): domain Eukaryota; kingdom Metazoa; phylum Arthropoda; class Malacostraca; order Decapoda; family Penaeidae; genus Penaeus; species Penaeus japonicus. The sequence goes on from NW_028234418.1 coordinate 36,573,535, forward strand.
AAAATAACAAAAATAAACAGACACAAAATTAACAAACTAACGAACCGGAATGGAAATAGAAATAAGCACAGATAAAATACAGTTCCAGCATGAATAGAAAAGGGAAGGAAAGTTAACGATTACTATAACAATAATAATAAAAAAAAGAACATAGAAATAACAACTCCAACGATAATGATAATAATAATAAAAACAATAATAATGACAATTTTAATAATAACGATAAAAATACAAATAAAAATATAAATGAATATAGTAATGAATATGATAATAATAACAATAATAACAATAATAATAATAATGATAATAATAATAATAATAATAACAATAATAATAATAATAATAATAATAATAACAACAAAAATATAATAATAATAATAATAATAAATAATAATCATAATAATAATAATAATAATAATAATAATGATAATAAAAACAATAATGATAAAAATATATGAAAACACAACAATACAATACAAATACACGAATGAAAGAAGCCTTTAAAGAAAAAAAAAGAAAAAAAATATCAAAAACATAAACACTGAAAAACAAAAACAAAAATACAAAAAAAACGGAATTTTTCAGTAAAAAAAAAACATCAAAAACAAAAAAACAAAACAAAAAAAACATTCTTAAAAATACAATTACACATAAGAAGAAGAAGAAAAAAAAACACGAAAAACACAGAAAAAAGGACATTCTACCAAGGTGGGCTGTCCAGACTCCACAAAATAAGAGCATTTCTTGTCACGCAAAAACCTACTCGGAAAGGGAGGCTACGAGACACGCAAAGTTCCTTCCTTCCGCTGTACACGGCACTAAGAATAAGGGTGATGATATGGTGGTGATGATATGGTGGTGAAGGTGGGGTTGGGGTGGTGTTGGGGGTGGTGGTGATGTTGGTGATGGTTGTGGGGATGGGGGTGGTGATGGTGATGGTGGTGGGGATGGGGGGGGGTGATGGGGGTTGGGGTGGTGCTGGGGGTGGTGGTGATGTTGGTGGGGATGGTGGTGGGGGTGGGGGTGGTGATGAAGGTGGTGGTTGTGGTGGGGGTGGTGGTGGTGATGGGGGTGATGGTGGTGGGGATGGGGGTTGTGGTGATGTTGGTGATGATGGTTGGGGTGGTGTTGGGGGTGGTGATGAAGGTGGTGGGGGTGGTGGTGGTGATGGGGGTGGTGGTGGTGGGGATGGGGGTGGTGGTGGTGGTGATGAAGGTGGTGGTGG
>NW_028234418.1:36582259-36589759 GCF_977035675.1 Penaeus japonicus
AGTGTGCTTGAAGTCTTGATGGCAATGCTATTAATAATGCAGGTAATATGAATAAGAAAAGGAAAAGAAAATGACTGAAAAAAGTGAACCACAATAATGGCGATGACGACAACGACAACGATGATGATGATGATGATGATGATGATGATGATGATGATGATGATGATGACGACGACGATGATGATGATGATAATGATAGTGACAAAGCTGATGATGATTATTAAAATAGTGATTATGATGATGATAACAATAAAACAATAATAATATTACCACAACAATAATAATAACAATAACAATAACAACAACTCAACTAAAACACAACGAAGATAAAAGAAAATACTCACAAAAAAATATGCCGTCAAGTGTCGCCCTCAGCCCCTCGCAATGGACTCGGCAACCTCACTAATGTTGCAATACCTGTCTTATTCAACATAGACGTCCTTCTGTTGCGTTTATTATCACCACTTCTGCGCTATTGTACTGGAAGCATTGTGTCGGCCGCGTTAATGTCACAATCTCTTTATAACATCGGGAGCTGTATGTTGCATTCAAAGTCATCATACATTTGCATGGCATTCTCTCTAAATAAAGACAGGAAACTCTCTCCTTGTTATGAATCTTCTTGGGGGGAACTGTTATTCACATTGTCTATATTACATGTAGCTTATTAATTTCTGCTTTTAATTCCGTCTGACTTAAGGGATATCTGTATATATTACATGTAGCTTATTAATATCTGCTTTTAATTCCGTATGACTTAAGGCATATCTGTATATATCACTTGTAGCTTATTAATTTCTGTTTTTAATTCCGTCTTACATAATGGGCACATCTGTATATATAACTTGTAGCTTATTAATTTCTGCTTTTATTTCCGTCTTATATTGAGGCATATCTGTATATATCACTTGTAGCTTATTCATTCCTGCTTTTAATTCCGTCTGACATGAGGCATATCTGTATATATGACTTGCAGCTTATTAATTTCTGCTTTTAATTCCGTCTGACATAAGGCATATCTGTATATATCACTTGTAGCTTATTAATTTCTGTTTTTAATTCCGTCTTACATAATGGGCACATCTGTATATATCACTTGTAGCTTATTAATTTCTGCTTTTAATTCCGTCTTACATTGAGGCATATCAGTATATATGACTTGTAGCTTATTAATCCTTGCTTTTAATTCCGTCTCAGATTAAGGGCATATCTGTATATATCACTTATAGCTTATCAATTCTCACATTCTATTCCGTCTTAGGTTAAGGGAATATCTGTATATATCACTTGTAGCTAATTAACTTCTGCTTTTAATCATACATGAGGCATATCGTATATATGACTGTAGCTTATTAATCCTGCTTTTAATTCCGTCGGTAAGGCATATCTGTATATATCAAAGCCAGTCGGTCTTGTGAATATCTATAATCAAGTGTATGTGTTTAATCATAAAGGCAAGTCGGTATGTGATAAAAGCAAGTCGGTATGTGATAAAATCAAGTCGGTATGTGTTAAAAGCCAGTCGGTTTGTGATAAAATCAAGTTTAAAATATAATGAAGACAAGTCGATAAATGATAAAAGCAAGTCGCGGCTACAATACGCGTAACTTGAAATATGATAAAGGCAAGTCGGTATGTGATAAAAACAAATCGGTATAAGATAAAAGCCAAGATGTAATGAAGACAAGTCGATAAATGATAAAAGCAGGTGGGGATTACAATACGCGTAAATCGGAATATAATAAAAGCAAATCGACATATGATAAAGGCAAGTCGGTATGTTATAAAAGCAAGTCGGTATATGACAAAGGCAAGTCGGGATATAATAATACACGTAAATCGGAATATGATGAAGGGAAGGGAAGGGAAGGGGGGGGAAGGGGGGGGATGTGGTAAAGGCAAGTGGGGAAAATCAGTACCGGTATGTATCACTCACCCCATATAGGCCTATAAATATTTCCTGCTATATCCGCGCACCGGAACTATATATTCAGATATGGCACATTACCTAAGGAATTTTTGGCTATTTCTGTGCGAAAGATATTCTCTACATCTATCTTTTTTATATAGATGCATAGATATAAATTTCAGTGTTTTCGATCTGTCTTCCTGTCTGTCTGTATAAATGTTTAAGTCGATAAATAAATTATTTAGGTTTCAGTAGTTCGTTATCGGGATGATTGTAATCCTTTTATTATTGTTATTAATATGATCATCATCATCTTTTGTCATTACCATTATTATCATTAGAATTGTCACCATTATTATTACTATTATCAGTATCTTTTATCATCATTACTATTACTATTATCATAATCATTAATATCAGTGTCACTATCATTACCATCATTATAATTATATCTATCATCATCATCATCATTATCATCATTATCATTATTATCATCATCATCCTTACCATCATTATCGTTACCATCTTTATCATTATCATCATTACCATCACCATCATCATCATAATTTTCCTTATCACTACCAAAAGTAATGTCTTCACAACTTTAGCATTACTAAACGAAATCAGATTTTCATACTTTTACTAATCGATTTTTTTTCTTGGGACCGGCCCCTCACATTAGGGTCGGTTGGGTTACAGGAATCTTACCTTTTTCTTTCACTATGTATGTATGCATGAATGTGTGTATGTGTTATACATTCACATACATACATGTATGTATGTATGTATGTATGTATTTGTCTTAAAGTAAGTAAATAAGTATGTATGTATGTATGTATGTATGTATGAATGAATGTATGTATGTATATAGGGTAGGTAGGTATATCTTTAGACTGACTGATAGATAGAGATTGAGATACACATGTATGTACGTGTAAACACTAAAAAAAAAAGACAAACACGTAAATACACATTTTCACTTCAAAAAAGTCCAATAAAATTAAGGAACGTCTTGACCCTACAGCACAATACTTTCTCGACTTCAATACCGGATGGGTAAATATTTGTCTAGTGCCGACAATTCGCAAACTCACCTAACCTCGAACTAAATACAATAACGGTAACCTAATTAAAACCGAAAATACAGACGATTTGGGGGAGAAGAGAAAAATAAAATCCAAATTTTCGAATAAAAAAAAACAAAAAAACGACTGAACAACCTCCCCCGAACCAAAAAAAAAAAAATAAAAATAAAAACAATAAATAATCTAAATATATCTGTATCTCACGAGAAGGAGAAAGAGAGAGAGAGAGAGAGAGAGAGAGAGAGAGAGAGAGAGAGAGAGAGAGAGAGAGAGAGAGAGAGAGAGAGAGAGAGAGAGAGAGAGAGAGAGAGAGAAGGAGAAAAAAAAGAAATATTGTTAAGGTCGGCGAGCTATAAACAGTGTGTGGCTACCTGCCTCACGCTCAACGTAAACAACCTCAGACCACATCCTGAACAACCCTCCGCGCGCACACCTGCTGCTCCCTGCTTACTCCTGCTTACTCCTTCTGCTCCCTGCTTACTCCTGCTGTTCTCTCCTTACTCCTGCTTACTCCTTCTGTTCTCTGCTTACTCCTGCTGCTCCCTGCTTACTCCTTCTGTTCTCTGCTTACTCCTGCTGCTCCCTGCTTACTCCTTCTGCTCCCTGCTTACTCCTGCTGTTCTCTGCTTATTCCTGCTGCGCCCTGCTTACTCCTGCTCCCTGCTTACTCCTGCTGTTCTCTGCTTATTCCTGCTGCGCCCTGCTTACTCCTGCTCCCTGCTTACTCCTTCTGTTCTCTGCTTACTCCTGCTTACTGCTTCTGATCCCTGCTTACTCCTGCTGCTCCCTTCTTATTCCTGCTGCTCCCTGCTTACTCCTTCTGCTTACTCCCTGCTTACTCCTTCTGCTCCCTGCTTGCTCCTTTTGCTTCCTCGCTGGATGTTCTCAAGGGAGCTTCAGTCATCTATCATTCCGTCGCTGGATGAGGTATGTGTTGTTATCGGTTTTCAGTCAAGTTGTTTTCATTTCCGTTTGGGATTGCTCTTTCTTTCTGGCTCTGATTTCTGTTTGTGTCTGTGTTTGTGTCTGTGTCTCTATTTTCTGTTTTATGTCTCTCTCTCTCTCTGTTTTCTGTTTTCTGACTCACTGTTTTCTGGCTCTGTTTTCTGTCTTTGTCTCTGTTTTCTGTCTCTGTTTTCTGTCTCTGTTTTCTGTCTGTCTGTCTGTCTGTCTCTCTCTCTCTCTCTCTCTCTCTCTCTCTCTCTCTCTCTCTCTCTCTCTCTCTCTCTCTCTCTCTCTCTCTCTCTCTCTCTCTCTCCATCTCCATCTCCATCTCCATCTCCATCTCCATCTCCATCTCCATCTCTCTCTCCCTCTCCCTCTCCCTCTCCCTCTCCCTCTCCCTCTCCCTCTATCTCCCTCTCCCTCTATCTCCCTCTATCTCTATCTCTCTCTCCCTCTCTCTCTCCCTCTCCCTCTCCCTCTCCCTCTTCCACTCCCACTCCCATCCCACTCCCTCTCCCTCTCTCCTCTTCCTATCTCCTTCTCTCCCTCTCTCCTTCTCTCCTTCTCTCCTTCTCTCCCTCTCTCCTTCTCTCCTCTCTCTCCTCCTCCCTCTCCCCCCTCTCTCCCCCTCCCTCTGTGTGTGTGTGTGTGTGTGTGTGTGTGTGTGTGTGTGTGTGTGTGTGTGTGTGTGTGTGTGTGTGTGTGTGTGTGTGTGTGTGTGTGTGTGTGTGTGTGCGTGCATAAGTACGAGTGTGCGAGCATGCGTGTGTGTGTGTGTGCGTGTTTTTCCACAACATAGAAGTCTCACACAGTATCCTCCCACCCCACTTCCACACAAATTCCATCTTCTAATTTCATTACAGTCGTAAAGCACAAATCACCCTCCAGCCGAATGACATAGTAACCGCGATGGACATTTTCCTCCACATCTCTTCCTCTGCCATAGCACGTATATCTGAGGTTCCCTTCGAGGCCTCGTTGACATTTCCATTCTAGCCTGAACGGTGTGAATAAAAATGAATAAGAAAAAAAAGGAAAAAAGGGAAAAAGGAAAAAAAAAATATATATATATATAAATATAAAGATAACACATAGGAAGTTGTTATTCAGCGTTCTTTATATCCTTGTGGAAAGAATCAACATATAACAAATACCTCTCGGGTGATATTTACAACCCCGTAATAACACGATTAAAAAAAAAGATAAAAAGGAAGAAGAAAAAATCGACTCTCTAACAGCAAAACACGATAAAAAAAGGGAAAAAAAACTCTCCAACAGCAAGTCTATAACTCCGATTCTAATAACATGATAAAAAAAAAACTCATACAGCAAGTCTACACCTCCGATTCTGCAGAAGAGTGTCCTGTCACGCGTGCATTGTTTACATAATAATAAGCCTTTTCGAGATCTCGGATAAAACACGTAAGATATTGAAGCTTCGATAACCATGGTTCGCGCGATCCTGAAGCCGTCATCTTCCGAACTTCATATTCTTTCAATATTCTTTCATATTCTTTCCTCTTCATGTAAACTTGGTCATCTTCGGGTCTCGCAAAAGTGAATTATGGCGGGTCTGATTTCCCGTGTTTATGCTGCCCCTTCATAATGATTATTGATGTTGGTGAAAAAGATAGTAATGATGATGATGATGATGGAGATGGTTTTGGTGATGGGATGGGGATGGGGATGGAAATGAAGATGGAGATGGGGATGGAGATGGAGATGGTGATGGTGATGGTGATGATGTTGATGACGATGTAGATGACGAAGATGGTGATGGTGATGGTGATGTATTATGATGGTTATGTAGTTATTATCAGATATTATATAATAATATATTGTAGATATATTTCATATCAAGTTTTATTATCATTATTATCATTATTTTAGAGATATGCCTTATTTTACGAATCAATTATGGGTTAGAATTATGCCTCATTGTATTAATCAAATATATGCAACATATATACCTTATTGCATCATTTAATCTTATGCCTTGTAAGCTACATCTTGCCTAGGAGGGGAGGAGATATCATAGGGGGGGGGGGGGGCAAGAGCCAGAGAGAAAAATTAAAGCAGGTGAGCTGAGAGAGAGAGAGGAGAGGGGGGCGGTACCCCTTGCTTTTCTCGCTATCCTCTAGGTATCATGTATACCACTGAGATTCGTATTCTATATTGGATTGAGATCTTCACTTTCGCTCACGGGAAACGGTGTAGCAAATTGGGATTTCTATCTATAAGACTTCTTTTCTATCTAGCTATATGTCTATCTATGCATCTATATTATTTATCTAACTATCATCTGATTCTATTTTTAATTATCATATGATTCTTTATTCAACTATCATCTGATTCTATATTTAACTGATTCTATATTTAACTACTATAATGTTCTGTATCTAGCTATTATCTCATTCTATATCTAACTAATAATTCTATATCTACTATCTGATTATAGTCCAAACTTTAATCTAATGCTATATATAACAACTATCTAATTCCATATATAGCCATCCTTTTTCGAACATATTTATTTTCCAGAAACACGACAGACTATGCAGGTCATTCCCAAATCCAACACACACACACACACACACACACACACACACACACACACACACACACACACACACAGACACACACACACACACACACACACACACACACACACACACACACACACACACACACACACACACACACACACACACACACATACACAGACACATACACACACACACACACACACACACACACACACACACACACACACACACACACACACACACACACACACACACACACACTGACACACACACACAAACACAAACAAGTCCATCGTACACACAAGGAATAAAAAAAAATAAAAAATAAAAACTCAGCAAGACACAATAATCATCGCAAGCAACAGCTGCTTTCGCTGACTTCGATTAAACGCAATCCTGACTCGTAAATCTCTTAAAGGAATGACGTATGCAAGAGTACATCCGCTTGTTGCTCAGGATATGCACATCTACTCATTCGTTTAATGTCACCAGAAAGGTTAAACACCCTCTGGCGCCAAAGTTCACGCGGGATTTTCCCAAACGCTGTCACGGCAAACACTGATCAGACGTGGGTGCCATGATGGTGGTGTGCCATCTATCTCTCTCTCTGTATATATGAGTGTATATATGTAAATACAAATACATACACATACACACACACACACACACACACACATACACACACACACACGCACACACACACACATATATATATGTATATATATATATATATATATATATATATATATATATATATATATATATATCTGTATATATATATATGTATAATTATCGGGGCTACCATTATTATCATTATCACAATTAATAAAAGCACCGCTTCCTGTAGTAAATTTAATACAATAATTTCTTTTTATCTTGTTAATAACAATTTTACTACAATATTACTATTACTACTTCCATTAAAAATAACAATAATGATAATAATAACAAAATCAATATCAATAACACTAAGAACGGCAACTATCATCATCATATTAATACTATTTTTATTACT
>NW_028234418.1:36602259-36619759 GCF_977035675.1 Penaeus japonicus
CGTCACTGTTCGGCCAATTCGTAGTTCTTGCAGTCGCTTTTCAAAACAGTTTTAACAACCATTGTCACACCATAGCTATCCTGAATTTGAACCTTTAAAATTACCCTCGACAATGTTCTACTTGTTAGAAAAAAAAACGTTTCTGTATTTCTACTTAAAACGCAAATGGGAGGCATTTAACTATTAAAGAAAAACACAACCTACATTCAAATTCCACTGATTCGTTCACTTAAATTTAAAAAAAACAAGCTATCTAAAAATAAATAAATCGATGAACAAAGAAATAGGTCGTGACGTAAATAAAGAAATACATATATGAACAAAAAAATAAATAAATATATAAATAATATCTAATAATAATAATAATAATATATAATAATAAATAATAATAATAAATAAATAAATAAATAATAATAATAATAATAATAATAAAAGAATAGCTACCAATGTCTCCCAGACCCTCAGTAAGACACACACGTAAAGCGCTCAGTGATCACGGGAACAAAATAGGTTTACCCCGACAGCTCGTGCATGCAGCAGACCCGAAGTTCGAACCCCACGCGTTGCAGACTGTTGCAGGGGACACCCTCTTTCAATGGACCCATTTGTGTGATAACGTCCTCGGAGTTAAGCCATATCAGGATTACAGGATATGTGTTTACGTGCAACGCCATGAGAAGAAGAAGAAGAAGAAGAAAAAAAAAGTAAGAATACCAAGGCTGATGAAGGATACCGGCAAAGATTCTGCAAAAGATGCAATGTTGTGACCTGCTTCGGGATGAGTCTGTTCCGCGTGGCTCGTTTATACATAAATGCATACAAATACTCATGCATATATGTATACGAACGTACTTGTATATAGACATACGGCTGGGTACACAAGATAGACTGCTACTGGATTTCATCAAAGATTTCCGACGGAAGGCATCCATCTAACTTAGCTGCAATCAACCCGCGTTCTTATCGGTCCCCGGAATTATATTACCGATTCGTAATTACGGGGGGAGCACCCAATCATTTGCTCGGCTTTGTTGCAAAACTTCAATGTTGATGCTGGCAGTGTGTTTGATAACAGGGCTGCCAACCTCGATTAAAAAAAAATAATAATAAAAAAAATTATATAAAAAAGAGACTTCAAAAGCAGAATCTCATTTCCTTTCGATCTTGTTTCTCTATGAATGGTTCTGGTCTGCCACTTGCCTGCCACTTTTTTTTTTTTAAGTGAATGACCGAGAGAGAGACCGTTAGAGCGATCTTAAGGGAAGTTGATGGAATCGAGGGCGCGTTGCAACTTATCTAGAATGAGCATGTTGCAAGAAAAAGAACAGGATGAAGGGTGCACTCCGTCAAGGATAGTCTAATGAAACTTGGATATAAATGATGAGTTCTCGTGAAATCATGATCATTGCAATCATAAACTCATCAATGATTAGTCAACGTCTCTACTAGGTTGCTGTTTGTTTAATCTTGATAACGTTCTCCCTTTTTTGCTAGTATGATTTGCAAGCTCAATAATCATTACTAAAACGTTAATAATGACAGCAAAATAGCAAGACGATCAGGCAAGTAGCAACATCAACAGGATTAGAATATTGATGAAGAATGATGAGTGGGATTTTCACTATAATAAAATGCTGGCAACAAAAACAACGACAATGGCAAGAAAACAAATAAAATGTGCAACTCGTCCTACAGGCACTTGCATACTAAATGATCATGATAATGTGCTTAAACATGATTAATAATACTCCCCCATCCCTTGCAACATAGGGAGTACCTGCATCCACAAGATCAACCCTTTAGTGGCTCTCCCATTCCCGAAGATTAAACACAAAACCGTAAAGCTGGGTTATGATAATTATGGCAAAATTAATAGCAACAGTTATCATCATTTTAATCATCATGGCAACAGCTGTAGTGCTTAAAAATATTTTCTAATAGATGCATTTGTAAAGCGCAGGGAATAAAAAATGTGCGGTACTTGGAAAGATAGACAGATAGACAGACAGACAGACTGATAGACCGCCACTAGATTGCATATGCATCGTCTTTATATAAACAACACACCTTTGTCATATTTCGAACACTCACTCGGCATTTTTTTTTTTTTCTAATTTTGAGAGAACTCTGACAACTATAAACGCTCTGATTTGGTTGAATGCTACAAACCAAGGCTTTCATTAATGTTTTGATATATTCTAATAGAGTTGAACTTACAGAATAAAGACCTGATTCAATCACTGCTCGGTCTTGCAAACGCTATTGGTGTTCTCGAACTGTTGCATAAGTTGCAGGGCTTTTAATTAATTGTCATTATTCCTACAGTAATCCAAATGTGTCTCTCTGCTACTGCATATGTATATACAGTGTTATGTATATGCATACATTTTTACATATCTCTGTGTGTGTGTGTGTGTGTGTGTGTGTGTGTGTGTGTGTGTGTGTGTGTGTGTGTGTGTGTGTGTGTGTGTGTGTGTGTGTGTATGTGTGTGTGTGCGTGTGCGTGCGTGCGTGCGTGCGTGCGTGCGTGTTTGTGTGTGTGTATATATATATATATATACATATGTATGTATGTACATTTATATATATGTATGTATATATATATATGACGCAACAGCACAAAGATCATCCACTGAATTATACTTATGCAATACAAAAGCCACCGTTGCTCCTTTATCCAAAGCATTTCCCGAATGCAAGAGGTTAGAGGTGGTCAGGTCAAGGTTGCAATTGAGTAAGACCCACTTAAGTCAGCACTAGGTAATCATCCTAATTACCCGTTGGGGAAAATAAATAATCGCAGAGAAAATATTTGAATTGGAAAAGTTTGCATAATGAAGAAAAAAAAAAAATGGCACCACATCGTGCAAGAAGTAAATATTGGCTTTTAATGTCGATACTCTCGATATAAAAATAATATAATAATAATAATAATAATAATAATAATAATAAATAAAGGGATATGACAACAAATAAAATAAAGAGATAAGACAATAAGGTAAATAAATAAAATAAAATAAAGGGATTAGACAATAAAGCAGTAATTATAAACAGATTACTCTAACGTGCTAGTTTATCAATATTGTTCCCGGCGAACAGTCTAATAATCCGTTACTAATTTCTAGTTTCTTTTAGCCAGCGTAGTTGTAAAAAGATCGAGTGTGTGTGCGTGCGTGCGTGCGTGTGCGTGTGTGTGCCCGTGCGTGTGTGTGCGTGCATGCGTGTGTGTGCGCGTGTGTGCGTGCGTGCGTGCGTGCGTGCGTGCGTGTGTGTGCGTGCGTATGTGTGCGCAACCATGATTGTGTGTTCCAACGTGTGCCGATGTTACTACTGTATATACTGCTAGTACTGTCGTTCATCCTCAGGAATCTGAACATTTAATTTGGTTCTCATTTCCACCATGAAGTAACATAAATCTGGCCGGCCTGTTAAAAGTACATTTCAGCCTCACATGGAAATCGCATTAGATAGCATATTAGCTCATTTCCCATGAAGAACTACAGACAGAAGTCGAGGGACATACCCTGAGGCGCATTTCACTGTAGGCCTATATGGTTCACGTGCTTCCTGGAATCCTAGTATGACACAGGACCTCCATTTCCATAGGATACTACATCTACTATCGTAAATGGAATACTATTTTTGGACTTTTCGGGAGACATGTGGCCAACACCGCACGAGACAGTGGTATCATAAAAGTAATGTTATAAACAATAAATAAATAAATATATACCTATATGTGTGTGTGTGTGTGTGTCTGTGTGCAAGCATGCGTGTGTGCGTCAGTGCGTGCATTCGAGCGTGCGTCAGTGCGTGCATTTGTGCGTGCGTCAGTGCGTGCGTGCGTGTGTGGGTGCGTGCGTGAAAGCTAATTTGAAAAAAAATCTTTAACTATTCAGTAGGCACAGTGCCGCTTTATAAGGATAATTACCCTTCAGTGTGCCGTCATTCCCCTAACATGTTAACGTGGAATAATCGGTTCCCTTCCTGGTGCCCGTCCCCCTCCCCTTCGAAAAAAAAAAAAAAAAAAAATTGCTAGCACAACCTCGCCGCGGCATCGTCTCGCTCACATCAAGAGGAATTCCCCACGCAAGTTCACTCTTGGGTGTGCACTTCAGCGTTAATTAGAAAATTCCCTACAGTTCATAAAACAGCGAGGCTACACGTGGCAGGCCGTAATTCCCTTCCGCGGGAACCATGTGGCTACGTGTGGTACCCCCCCTATCCCCTATCCCCTACCCCTTTCCCCTTTCCCCTCCCTCCCTCCCTCCCTCCCTCCCTCCCTCCCTCCCTCCCTCCCTCTTGTGTTTCCGAAACGTCAACTGCCACCGCCTGTCAACTGTCACTACGTGTCAACCGTCACCGCCTGTCAAGTGTCACTACTGTCAGGCTATCTTATGCATATGGGAAAAGGAAGTTTTTTTTCTCAGTCCGTCTAGAGAAATAAAGGATATATATGGAGAGAACGCATAGGGGGTGTGGCTAGTTGCTGTGACAGCCGGGTGAGATGGCTCTGTGTGATGTCTGTCAGCCCGTTTAATCATGATGTCACTGTCACTTTGCTCTGTCTGCCTCTATAAAAGATGTCATCTTATTCCATCTCATGTCACTGTGATAAGATCATTTTTTGTGTGTGTGTTGTAAGCATTTATTTATCCTTTTTGCATTTTTCTATCTGAACTCTTTGCGGCGAGCTGTAGCTAATTTATTGTTTGTCAGATATATATATATATATATATATATATATATATATATATATATATATATATATATATATATTATATATATATACATATATATATACACATACATATGTATATATATAATATATATATATATATATATATATATATATATATACAAATATATATGTGTATGTATATATGTAATATATATGTATGTATGTATATATATATATATATATATATATATATACATGTATGTATGTATGTATATATGTTTATATATATGTATTTATGTATGTGTACATATGTATATATATATATATATATATATATATATATATATATGTATATATGCCTATGTATATATATATCTATATATATGTGTGTGTGTGTGTGTGTGTGTGTGTGTGTGTGTGTGTGTGTGTGTGTGTGTGTGTGTATGCGTGTGTGTCTGTGTGTGTACGTGTGTGTGTGTATGTGTGCGTGCGTGTGTATGTGTGTGTGCGTGCGTGTGTGCGTGCGTGCGTGTGTGCGTGCGTCCGTGCACGTGTGTAGATATACAAATTCACATATACAGGTATACGTATATACAGGTATACATATATACGAGGATATATACACACATCAATCTACCAATCTATCATTCTCTCTATCTATCAACCTATCAATATGATAAACACATTTTAAAGAAAAAAAAACAAAAAAAACGCATCAACACCTCTCCAGATAATGCAGAGCCGGCGTTCCCTCGGCCACCCAAAAACAAAATCCGAGCGCGGCACAATGGCTTGATTGGCAGCCAAGGCCCTTCAATTTTCGCGGACTGTTTGCCTAGATCCCTCCTCTGTCAATGTTCGTCTCTCTCTGGACTCAACTACGGGGAAACCTCATACGGATTTCTCTCGTTCGGGTTCCTTTCGAGGGGAAACCGCGTGTGGGGAGGGGAGAGAAAGGGAGAAGGGAGAGGGAAAGAGAGGGGGGGAGAGAAGGAGATTGGGAGGGAGGGAGAATGGGAGGGTGGGAGAGAGGGATGGATATGGAAAGGAGGGAGAGAGAGGGAGGAGGAAGGGAGGGAGAGGGAGAGAGGTTAGGGAGGGAGGGAGGAAGATAAGAAGAGTGAGTGAGAGAGAGAGAGAGAGAGAGAGGGAGAGAGAGAGAGAGAGAGAGAGAGAGAGAGAGAGAGAGAGAGAGAGAGAGAGAGAGAGAGAGAGAGAGAGAGAGAGAGAGAGAGAGAGAGAGAGAGAGAGAGAGAGAGAGAGAGAGAGAGAGAGAGAGAGAGAGAGAGAGAGAGAGAGAGAGAAGCCACAGTGAATATCTACATGCTGATGCAACCCTTACCCCTACCAGCTGTAACTATAGATAATAGACACTATCCTTTCTACAATAAACTCGTGGACATTCGCACAACAAGAATAAGCTTGCGAGTGTGTATCTATACACGTATATATGAACGTATGTATCCGTAGACGTATACATACCGCAGCTGAAGAATACATTAGGAAGTGCGGATACATGTGGGCGTGACCATCAAGCATGAACGTGCATGCACACGCTCGACTAGAACACACTGCATAAACATGTGTGCTTGTGCGGTGTGTATGTTTGGCGTGCGGCTTTTATTCTTCCTGTTGTATCCCATCACAAATAACCCGAGATAACAATTCCTATCAAGAGAATTCCCCAGCAACATAATCCCCGTATGTAGATGATACTAACCGGATCTTCATAATCCCCATCAACGAGGAAGCAAAATTCACAGCATTTTCCCTATGGAGTTTGCCCGCAGCCTGGCCCACTCTGTATGCGGTGCGCGTTTCGGGTCCTGAACCAAGCAGTGGGGAAAGTCCGCAATTCTGCCGAAATGCGCACGGTTCGGAGGCGAGACGAGACCTCCCTGCTACAACATTCTCTCCCTCTCTTCTCCCTCGTGGTGGGGTTGGGGTTGGGGTTGGGGTTGGGGTTGGGGTTGGGGTTGGGGTTGGGGTGGGGGTGGGGGTTGGGGTGGGGGTGGGGGTGGGGGTTGGGGTTGGGGTTGGGGTTGGGGTTGGGGTGGGGGTGGGGGTGGGGGTGGGGGTTGGGGTTGGGGTTGGGGTTGGGGTTGGGGTTGGGGTTGGGGTTGGGGTTGGGGTTGGGGTGGGGGTGGGGTTGGGGTTGGGGTGGGGGTTGGGGTGGGGGTTGGGGTGGGGGTGGGGGTGGGGTGGGGGTTAGGATTGGGGTTGGAGTTGGGGTTGGGGTTAGGGTTGGGGGCGAGAGGGCACTTCGAAGACATTAGAGAGATCAAAGGAAGTAGATGTAAGACATGATAAAAAGGGGATATGAACTGAATATACTGAACAAGTAACAAGTAACCGAGACGAAGTAAAGACTCACCCAGGTTTAGTATTTTGTTTGGGAATATAGTTATATTACGAAAATACTTACACCAATTCAAAAGTGTAAAATGACTTAGAAATGACGTCAGTACAATATCTCCGCAAAATCCCTGTCTTCTAAAATATTGCAAGAACCAATAAGACGCCATATAAATTTCGACAGGGTCTAGACTGGTATGACATCTCGTACAATAGGATCGTATGCTATAACTATTCAAATATATCTAAACCCTAAGGATAATCAAATCAAATCCGACTAGATTGGATGGTAAGCTTTAAATAAAAGAATCATCTCGCCGGCGCCCCCCCCCCCCCCTGCAGCTTCTCTTAGGTTATGGAGGGTCCTGAGGTATGGCATATCCAAGGCTGGAGTTTGAACAGGTATCACGCATCTTGGCCAATTCCCTCCATCTCGATTTCGATCTCGATCTCCGCCAGTGGGAAGGAGGAAGAGAGGAAGGAAGGATGGAAGGAAAACAGGGAGGACGCGTAGCACACGTGTCGAGGAAGTACACGGAAAACGAAGGAGGTGAGAAGAGGGAAGAGGGAAGAGGGAAGAGGGAAGAGAGAGAGAGGAGAGAGGAGAGAGGAAGGCAAAGGGAGACGATGGGGGGAGGGAGGGGGAGGGAAAGGGCAGATGAGGAAGGAGGAAGCAAGAGAGGACCAAATAGAGAGGGATGGAAGGAAGGAAAGAAGAAGGAGAAGAGGGTGGGAGGGAAGGAGGCGAGGAAGGAATAGCAAACGAAAGGGAGAGAGAGGAAGGGAAGGAGGCGAGGAGGGAATAGCAGACGAAAAGGAGAGAGAGGGAGGGAGGGAGGGAGGGAGGGAGGGAGGGAAAGAGGGAGGGAGGGAAGGGCGGCGAGCGAGGGAGCGGTCGATAACGGGCCAGCGCCGGTGAACAGGCTCTCGTGTGACGCTCGTAGGGCGAACCGAAACGACTACCTTTAGGGATTCAGCTCGATAAGAGTGTAATTAGTGTAGTGGGTGTGCGGGTGTATGGCCACGGTTCACCCCTAATGGCATAATGAAATGTGGTTCTGTTCTCACGTGGAAGACCGTCTGCTCTCTGCCGGTCTCAGGTAGCATCGTCGGGCCGCTTCCGGTTGCATGCTTTATTGCACAGGATAATATTTCTATTTCTATTTTGGGGGAATTAAACACACACACTTAAACACACACACACACAAACACACACACAAACAGGTACAAACAAACACATACACAAACAAACACATACACACACAAACAGGCACAAACAAACACACACAAACAAACACATACACAAACACACACACAAATTGGCACAAACAAACACACAAACAAACACTTATACACACATACACAAACACAAACACACACACAAACACACACACAAACACAAACACACACACAAACACACACACGAACACAAACACACACACACACACAAACACAAACACACAAACACAAACAAACAAACACACACATACACACACACACTCATACACACACACCTCGACGAGACTCACAGACAACACAGACAAGGCTCCAAGGTCCTCACGGCCATGCTGACACCTGATACAGCTATGACAAAAAAAAAGAAAAAAAATACACAACATACACGCTGACTTTTTCATAACAATGCGACAACGTTTCGATATTAGCTGCCATGGCTACCCCTGGGATTTTTTTGTTTTGTTTTGTTTTCCTTTTTTTAAAGCCAAAACGAATGGGTTGGTGACAGATACGGACATAAAATGGCTTGATTAGATGAGTCACTGATGCTGATATCTCATTTGAAGGAAAAACATTCATATTCTCATTCTCACGCTCTAAGCTCTCCCTCTCTCTTACTCTCCCTCTCCCTCTAACCTCTATCTCTATCTCTCCCTCTCTCTCACTCGCTATCTCTATCTCTCCCTCTCTCTCACCCTCTATCTCTATCTCTATCTCTATCTCTCCCTCTCTCTCACTCGCTATCTCTATCTCTCCCTTTCTCTCACCCTCTATCTCTATCTCTCCCTCTTCCTTCCCCCTCCCCTTCCCCCTCCCCTTCCCACTCCCTCTCTCCCTCTCCCGCTCGAATATATATAACGTTGCTCTTAATTAATAGATTTTCCTGTTCGACTGAAGGCTTAGGGAAAAAAGAAAGAGTTTCATAGTCGTTCTAAGGTGTTTCATAAAACATGGGTGTGTTTGTGCTGTTTGATGGAGGTGTAAACATGTTAAAGGAGATTATGGTGGCGTGTTCCGGATGGTGCTTGCGTGAACGTTGGGGGGCTTGTGTGTGTGTGTGTGTGTGTGTGTGTGTGTGTGTGTGTGTGTGTGTGTGTGTGTGTGTGTGTGTGTGTGTGTGTGTGTGTGTGTGTGTGTGTGTGGATGTGGATGTGGATGTGGATGCGTATATGTAAATGTATATGTAAATCTATATGTATATGTATATATATCTATGTATATGTATATGTATATGTGTATATGTATGTGTATATATATATATATATACATATGTAGACACATATGTATATATATGTATATGTATGTGTATGTATGTATCTATGTGTAAGCCCAGCGAGGGTGCGCTGACATGCGGACAGGTAGGCAGAGGGCGGCGCGGTGGCGTGTCCAGGCTGAGGGAATATTACAGGTGCATGTTATCCCGGAAGCTCACAGCTATTACGTTAATGGAACATGAAAGTCATCAGTGATTTAGAGAGTGTATATCTACAATGCAAAAATGAATCTCCTTTCCTCTTTGCTCTTTTAAATGTTTTCATTAACGGAATTCGAGGTAATCATTGATCGGGAAGTCATCTAAAGGTGCGCCGCGGAATTACTGTTTTTGTAATCTGATTCTGATGTGACGTTGGTAAATGGGGATGTGGAATGACAGAGGGATATAAAAATGAGGTCTCATTTCATAATGGATTTCTTTGTTGCTGTTGTTGTTTCTTTGTCTTTTTTTTATTGGGATTTTGCTCTTTCTCTCTCATCTTTCTCTCTCTCTCTCTCTCTCTCTCTCTCTCTCCTCCCTCTCCCTCTCCCTCCCTCCCTCCCTCCCTCCCTCCCTCCCTCCTCCTCCCTCCCTCCCTCCCTCCCTCCTCCCCCTACTCCTCTCCTTCTTCCTCTCCCTTTCCCATTCTCCCTCTCTCCCTCTCCCTTACCCCTACCCCTTCTCCATCTCCATCTCCATCTCCATCTCCATCTCCATCTCCATCTCTATCTCCCTCTCCCTACCCCTTCTCCATCTCCATCTCCCTCTCCCTCTCTCTCCCCCTCCCTCCCCTCTCCCACACCCCTTCTCCCTCTCCCTCTCTCCCCCTCTGTATCTAGAATGAATGCGAGGAAGAAAAACACACCGTAACAGATAAACCTATATACATATATATTTACATATATATGTTTCATAAACAAGAAAAAATAAAAATAAAAATACAAAATAAATAAAAAAACAAAGGGAGAAAACCTACCCGAATGTTCAAGAATATTCTGCATAAGAGATGAACACGGGAGAACAGAGAACTTACGAACAAGAAGCATGGAAGGCAGAAAAAGTAATCCCATGGACCTCACAACCTCGTGTTTATCACCACCGTAAACACACGTGTAAACTGCGACATAAACATCCTGTAGACATTAAACCTGAATATGTGTTGAGGTATTCCCGTCCTAGCGTGATGCCCTTTTTTTATCCCTTTTCTCTGAGGGTGTCACTTGGTTCCTAGCCTAGCCTAGTCTAGCCTATCCTATCCAATCTTATCTATCCTATCTTAGCCTGGCCTAGCCTAATCTACCCAACCCCAATGCTATTCGAACCTAATCTAACCTATCAAATTAAATTTGTCATTAAGCTCAGCTAAGTTAAGCTAATCTAACATAAAAAAAATATCATAACCTATCCTAATCTAACCTGACCTAGCTTAGCAAAACCTAAAAAGAGAAGCCGATTGGTATTGTCAACGAAAAAGAAAAAGAAAAAAAACAAAAAAAACAATGGTCATCTAGTTGTTTAGCGGTTTAGTGGTCTTGTCTCATCACTCGTATATAACGATAATGATGAGGATGAGGATAATAATGATGATGATGAACAGGACGATAATGATGATGATATTAGTTGAAATAATCACAACAGTTACTGAACTAGTATCGTAAATATACAATAAGAAATTGTAGTATCCTATGCATATACATAGAAACGTGTGCATAACAATAAACATATGTTTACGGGTTTCTGTTCAAAGTTCAAGAACAAACACTGTAAAAAAAACAATCTTTGGATCTAAGTCATGTAGTTATTAACATATCATAGAACTCTCATTGCACTGAGTCACCGTAATGTTTGTTTGCGTGGCTTCAAAATATTATATAGCATAATACTACCTTAACTACCTTCAATAGGTTTCATCATGCAACCATTCTGATACTAATACAGTAAATGAATTCCGGTTACATGGATAATACCCAAATCACTAACAAAAATAAGTTTACCAAAGTCCCAAAGTCTGCCAGTGTTGACGATAAATATTTTTAGCATAACGGCTAAGCCAAGCTGTTGCGTTTTATTTGCTTCATGCTGCCATCGCATGACCTTGTTAACATGCACACACATGCCTAATGATGTTGCTTTCCACGCTGTTTCATTAGCCGTTAATGTGCTTGGCTGCTGTGCCTTTTGTGAAACTTTATTACAGGTAAGCTACAGTAATCGAGTGAATATTCCTGTTACAGTAACTCGACGTGTAGGTCTCATGATTGCATGACTCGTCATCATTTTCCTCTATTGACAACTTGGTACTGTATTATCCTATTTCGAGTGATCTTTACCTAAGCTGCCTATGCGGTCAATCATGCAATGTATTCCGTATTTTGCAATATACATTCAATTCCCAGCGAACTCTCCTGCAGTTTCTAAAAGACGTTTTTTTCTTTATTGTATTTCAAACTGTATCATCCATTTTAATGCTATTGGTTATATAAAATGTGATTTTTCCATATTGTAACATCTGCAATAATTATTCCACTTGATGTTCCTCGTTATATAAAACAATACACAAAATTCTATAAAAAATTTCTATAAATAAAAAAACATGCTCTGGTAACGTACATATTATGATTTTTTGTAAATGGCGAATGAAGAAATAATTTGCAATAATAGGAGTAAAGGTATTGAATGTATGTATGGTACAAGAGTATATAATTTAATAACCATTCAACTTTATGTGAAGCTACGGGAAAAAATATACATTCATCTGTACGATATAAATGTTACAGTATGAAATGATAATTTGAAAACAGCAATACACAGAAAAAAACACAGGTAGTTGACTGTAATATAGACATCGCAGGTAAGACTCACTAAACACAGGGGCAATTAAAACAACATGATAGAGCGAAGCAAATATTTACCGGCGACACATCTCTAGTGAATGGAATGGACAGACAGCCTTTCCAAAGAAGCGTTCACTCGAAATGGTTTTAAGTTACCGAGCTCATCCTACTGCCTTTTCATCTAGACGGAAACAAAATATCGAAGTGAATTTACTCGTTTGTTGCAGAGGAAGTATTTATAGGAAGGCTTTGTCTGACGAACATGATAAAGCTTTCGGGTTGATGAGTGTTCCGGCGGCCAGTAAAAATTCGACTGGGATCCCCCTTGCGTGCGCACGTGGAGGATCCTTCAGCAAAAGGGAGATTGTGGTTTAGTTCCGTTCAATTCCGTTCACAGTTTACTTAGGCTCCGATAAAAAAAAAAAAAAAAAACGTTTCTGTTCAGGTCGTTTCTGTGCGACCAGCCCTTTCCTTCGTATGCCTTCGAATAAACGGCAAACAGATTGTTTACGACAGCTGATATGAATATGGAAACCTTTACAACAAAACAGACACCTTAACTTGCATACATAACACAGAAAAAAGGAAAACGCCGTGCAAAACACTCGACCGAACCAGCGCTCGCCATATGTGCAATCCTTTTCAACATTTGATCCCCCATGAATTTCTACAGAACCTGAAGACGATGCTTTGACATGGTACGAAGTATAAGCAATATCAAAGCACGGATCAGCACTACGAGACCGCCAGTTGAAATGAGAATCAGTTCTAGCCAGATTGGAATAAACAAAATCGCATCAGTGTGATGGCAAGATGAGACAACCAAGCCCACGGCTATTGTAAGGCTACTTTTATGCTACGTTCTAATTACGCGAGCAAGGTTTTGCAGTGCATCAACCATCGTGTAATTGGTGTCCGCTTTTTCCGCTTTCCAAACGTCTACTTGCGCAAAGTTCTCGACTTCTTGTGACAATTTGAAATGCAAGAGTAAGCAAGAACTTATCAATTTTAAAGCCGTAGGGTTGTATGGGTGTGTGTCTATATGGTCAGCAACATTTATGCATAAACGAATTAATAACATGAATGCTCCGCCATTAGTAACCGACCTGATGATGCGCTGTGGTTCCTGACATGGTTAAAAAAAAAATGGCACGATCACATCATTCTGTTCAGTATGGAGGAGTGCGACAGTTGTGTGTGTGTGCGTGTGTGTGTGTGTGAGTCTGCGTGTGTGTGTATGTGAGTGTGAGTGTGAGTATGTGTTTGTTTGTGTGTGTGTGTGTGAGTGTGAGTGTGAGTGTGAGTATGTGTTTGTTTGTGTGTGTGAGTGTGAGTGTGAGTATGTGTTTGTTTGTGTGTGTGTGTGTGAGTGTGAGTATGATTATGTGTTTGTTTGTGTGTGAGTGTGAGTGTGAGTATGAGTATTTGTTTGTTAGTGTGTGTGTGCGTGTTTGTGAGTGTGCGTGTGAGTCTGCGTGTGTGTGTGTGAGTGTGTGTGTGTGTTTGTGTGAGTGTGTGTGTGTTTGTGTGAGTGTGTGAGTGAGTGTGTGTGTGAGAGAGAGAGAGAAAGAGACAGAGAGCGAAGGGGGATGGGGAAGAGGAGAGCAGAGAAAAGAAGAGAGAATGACAGTGATAGTGAACGTGAGAGTGAGCGTGAGTGAGAGTGTGTGCTTAATATGTGCCTCGGTACAGGTACCGAGATGTACCAAATGGAATTTTACAATCCATAAATATTTACTTTCTAATCTTGAGTAATATAGACAACAACTGAATGTAAATGATTATGCAAATTACGTGTTTGGCCTACAGCATAAATGCATCTGTTTCTCGAGGCATCCCACTAGCCTACACAGTTTCACAGGCGAAGTAATAATTTTCCTGCTACGAGTAGCGCACTGAGGTTATTCATGGTGAATTTATCACTAAGATCATTAATGTTTTGAATATATATATATATATATATATATATATATATATATATATATATATATATATTCATTTGGTGTGATCCCGCTAGAGGTCACCACCGTGGTTCTTACGTCTCGATCTCACCCTGTCTTCTCTATCTTCTGTTCTCCCTTTCTCTATCCATAAACTTCCTCTTTGGCCGTTCTCTTCTCTCCCTTCTTCATCCACAGCATCCCTCTCCCAATATGCTTATACATCACTCCTCTGCCCATCACCCAAATCCTTCTAAAACCACCTTAAAATCGCATCTCCTACTTCGCTTTCAAACCTTCCCTATCTGCGACGTCCCCCTAATATAGGCCTACCCTACGTTCCGATAACGCTAGAAGGAAATACATTCACGTCTGCAATGCATCAACACGGCATTTGATCCAGCGAGTCCTCGTCCGTAATGCATCAAAACGTTACTCGATCTACCGAGTCCTTTGAGTTCGAAAAGGGGGGTCGACCTCGCAGCAAGCTGGAGACACACAGGGTGCTCGGCTCGCTAATTAACCATATTAGGCGACATCGTTATTTTCGCGAGCCTCAGTTGTTGCATATTCCCGGGGAAATTGAGGCCAGGGGAAGGATGATGCTACAGGCGGAGAGACCGACGAAGCGAAACTCCATTCAGGGTCGCAGAATGGAGTGAGGTTAGTTGCAGCGAATAATGGCTGTTTTTTTGAGCTGGGGTCTGTGCTGTACTGCTTCGCTCGTTTCTCGTAATGATTTCGCGAGAGGAGCCTTTCAATTATGGGAGTAATTTGATCGTACGTGTGTCATTGGTAGTCGTAGCAGTATCATCAGTAACACACTGAATGCGTACTTGAGCTGAAATTCCCCGTTGAACAACAAAATGGCAATCAGTAAGGAATTAACGATATGTTTTTCAGTTACAGAAATGACTATGAACAGCTTAAGCTTAAATAGCCTTGTAGACAACCATATAATTGGGGCTTATCTTATGAATGCAATAGCATCAAAGATTACTGGAAAAACTCAAAATACATTGATTTAGTTAGAGTGATCCAGCTGTCAAGTGTCCATCCCGCATAGTAACCTATTCATTCATTCCCTCCTTCCTTCCCTCCCTCCTTCCCTCCCTCCCACCAAAAACCTGATGGTTTTAAAATTTGATATCTACACCCTATCATTCCAAAGAAAAGCTATTTTTCCGGCCTTTCGAATTTGCATAAGCTTCCAGTTATCTCTATTAACAATCCAACGAACAAGAGCTGGACGTGTTCGATATCACGTTCGGTTTGAGAGTGAGAAAAGGGTGGGGGTGAAATTACCTTCGAGTGTGAAGCCACTGTGCAATACACAACTGCACAGGCAATATGATGTAAATCCTCCATAAGGCACGGGAGGGCTCCAATTCCATCCTAACAAGAGGGTATGATGTCGCTGAACACCTGTCCACTTCTTACTGAATAGCATCCGTTAGATATCCCCTCCCACCCCCTTGTTCTATCGTCCCCTAAAGGCGAGTCGACTATCGAGCCTGACCTACACAAAGTAAATCACTCGTTTACCTTCCCTTAATTATTCAACAAAGAAGAATTTCTAAAAAAATAAAAAAATAAAAAAATAAAAAAATAATAATAATAATAATAATAATCAGCTGTTCTCAGCCAATCCTTTCTCCCCTACACGAAGTTCCCTCCAGCTGTTACTTATTTCCCGAGGTTATACATGAAGGATGGGGGATCTAGGGATGTCCGTGGGAGTGTGGGCGTGTGTATGGAAGAACAAAAGGGGTACTGTGCGATTGCGTGAGAGAAAATACCACCAAGAATCCTGAGCCAGCCAAGTGCACGGGCGGGAGTAGTGATGGTGCAATATAGCGCGATGGAAGAGGCAGGACCGTGGCGCTTGTATGATGCAGGGCTATGAAGGGTGGGTGGAGGAAGACGTGGTAGAGAAATGAGCCGCACGCACGTGCACACATACATGTGTGTGTGTGAGAGAGAGAGAGAGAGAGAGAGAGAGAGAGAGAGAGAGAGAGAGAGAGAGAGAGAGAGAGAGAGAGAGAGAGAGAGAGTGAGAGAGTGAGAGAGTGTGAGTGTGAGTATGTGTGTGCGTGTGCGTGTGCGTGTGCGTGTACGTGTGCGTGTGCGTGTGCGTGTGTCTAAAATCGATTACCTTAAAATGACTTCACATAACGCTGCTTTCCCCATACCTGCAAAATGAAAAGAAGTTGTCTGTTAGTGATGTTTACCTTCTTAAATAAACATAGTAAATACATAATGAATACATCGTAGATAACGAATATTTACACATGCATATGCATAATCCTGTAGAAAATCCATATATCCAGAATTCAACCCCTAGTTTGCTAATATTTGACATAGAAAAAAAAAAAAAAAACATATCTCAACAAACAGACATTTTTGTTGAGATGTGCATGTTTGTATAAATAGATTTGTCTCTTGGAGAAAAAGCTTTTCATCAAGCAAATAACCCGGTGAGAACTACCTGAAGAATCATAAATTTGGACTAAAGACAAAAATGAAACAATGTGAAGAGCCTAATACCAATAACAAAATGCTTGTGTTTCATGAACAACGTAACGTATTTATAGCGCTAGTTTAAATAAAATAAAAAAAACAGGGAATTCAATATACATAAATAGTCACCGCGGGTTATTTACCACAAGTGTGCTACAATGCACACCTGTGTTTGTAGCGTTGGCCCTAGATCACATCCAGATATAAACATAGTACGTAACATACACGTGTTAACCATCACCAGCAACATAGATAATTTCACACACACACACACACACACACACACACACACACACACACACACACACACACACACACACACACACACACACACACACACACACACACACACACACACACACTGCTAACCTCATAAATAAATACGACTCGTTATACCCCTCTCACACTGCCTCATCTCCGCGCCGAATTAGTGTGAAAAAAAAAAACTAAATCCTAAATCAGATAAAGACGCTCGCATTACATCACACTTTACTACGAAGACGGTGTACAAGCAGCGTCGTCTGTGAACGTGACACAGGATCCGAGTCAAACAACGAATAAAGCTGGTCCCTGAGACAGTCCCGTCCCTCAGGTGGAAATATGGACACCTGATATGGGACTGAAATTGTAGCCGGCGCGAACTGTCACCGGCAGAGGTTGCACGGGTAATCAGGCACCT
>NW_028234418.1:36654759-36657259 GCF_977035675.1 Penaeus japonicus
GTTTTGATAATACATATAAGAAAACCTCCCAATAACAATTCCTACCAATCAATATATCCTAAAAATAATTAAAATCATAAAGTGTTTGTCGATATTCTTTTGTATAATAACTTTGATATAACATATAAATACTGCCATGATAACAAGACTTCACTCAGTGTGATTATTAAGCTGTTCAAGGAATAGCAGCTTAATTATTTATATTTTGTAATGCAAAGATAAGATATATTTCAATGTGAAGTCAATGTCACTATCAAAACCAGTTAAAAGAAATTTGTAACCATTTATTTATGCCATTTTTTTCTTTCTTTTATTTATTTTTCTTGTTAACAAATTGATTCTTGTTCGATATACTATTTCCTATTATATTCTTACTGTTTTTGAAAATTATTAGAAAAAAGATCAAGGATAGTCATTAATATACATGGTTTTACCTATTACATTCTCACTGAGTTTTACATTCTGAATTTGAGAAAACATTTTCAAGGAAAAGTCAGGGGAAAAAATGTAACAATATATCTCATGATTTCTCGGGGCTTGAAAATAATTTCTTACTCCTTTGTAATTCATGTAAATCATCAGCTATCCAGTGATTGACTTCCTTGGGATATAAAATATTCTTTTATTATGACTATTCCTGTACTCTATAAGACTGTGGAAAATATTTCATTCACTCTCAAGCCCTCACTTCCAAAAATACTAGATGGAAAAACACATGAAATTACTTATAATTACATTGCATTTGTCATTTCTGTTAGCATTCAGAAATGACAAATGCAATTTTGATCATATTTTTTTTCAGGTCACCTTCCAACAGCCATGCATGTATTTTTCTACAGGCTTTTATCTTTGTCTTTATAATCAAGTGCATTTTTTTTCATCAGTTATTATTTAGTCTTACTGGTTTTGTTTTCAACTTTTATACTGCTGTTTTATATTTCAGAAAAGCTCCCAAGAAAGGAAGTACAAAACAAACCTTTAGGTATTTTTGGTGTTTTTTGACTTCATATTTTCAACTTGGGTAAAAATGTAATATTGCCGTTATTTTCATAATTATGTTTTACATATTAGATTAGTCTTTTTCTCTCTTCTCACTCCATGCGTTAGGTATATTACATTTTATTTAAATTCTTCTTCTCTCTTCTTATGAAATTACTGAACCATCCTCTGCATTTTTCAATTAAATATGTCATTGTTACTATTCATTTTTACACTATAGTTTTGATTTAAAAAAAAAAAAAAATCTACTTTCTGCTCTACTATGCAATTCAGTATACTTTCAACTGCTCTTGTACCCTGAATAGATATAGATAACTCTTTGTTTTCACTTTTAGTCACCATACTCTTAAATATGAATACCCATTCCTTCATAAATTTAAAATCACACTCTCCAATATTAACTATGGTTCTTTTTCATATCAGTTAAACCATTCTGTCAAACATTTGTTCAAATTCTCTTAAATACTAGTGAATATTCCTTCAAATATTAATAACCATTCTTTCAAATACTATATTGTTAAAAATATTAGTACCCATTTTCTCAAATATTTATCTTTCTCTTAAATATTGATACCATTCTTTCATATCTTGGTTATCTTTCTCTCTCAATGGGCAAAGTCACTAGAAGGATGTTACATGTAAACTGCAGTCCAAGTTTAGCTTTTTGAGATATCATACATGTAATTTCATTCAATTTACTTATATTGCCTGGCAGATTTAAAACATCAGAAAAATTGTTCCTTTTGGTTTGTCAAAAGGTTGCCCTGTTTCTCTTTCATTGATTTTGCAGTCTCGAAAATATAAGCAAGTATTGTCTCAAAAGTTGGTTTACATCTTTTCAAACAGTTACTATTAATTCAGATAGGTGCAATCAGAACTACAGATTGAATTATTTTAAGAAAATGCATTAATGTACTCTTTAAGATTGGTCACTGCAAAATGTTCCTTTATTTCAGATTCTGGCAATTCTACTCCCATCCTCTGTGTCGTTATGAATTTCCATTTAGTCATAGTTACAGTTAGCCTCCAACTGTGAATACCACAACTTGACAGGAAGTACCATGAGGAATATAGAAACTTTTTGAGGCACTTGTTTTCTTATCTATCAACCTTTCAAAACATACAGAAATCTTATGAAACCTTATGAGGTTTACAGGATTCTGTTTGACATCTTCATGCTATTCTCTGTTTCTTTGAAAGTTCAGTCCAGGGTTGAATATTAACCCTCTCTGGACAGGTGGTACAGTACTGTACCGCGCATTCAAAAACCCAGTGGCTGGGCGGCACAGTATTGTGCCAGCCATTTAATTGATTTAGGCCTAATAATTCGAACGCCCTGGCATTGGGACATTCAAGGCTGGAATGCCCCCGTCGTAAGTGGGTTAATTTGCTTTCATTAGTGGACAAGAATAAAATTATCTAGCTTTTTCCGTATAAGCAATTACAGTTATCATTACAATGATTACTGTCGGAGGTTACTGTAGTATACAGTGGTAACGTG
>NW_028234418.1:36664759-36667259 GCF_977035675.1 Penaeus japonicus
TTCTCAAAGATACTCATCAATAAAGATACTCTTCTCAAAGATACTCATCAATAAAGATACTCTTCTCAAAGATACTCATCAATAAAGATACTCTTCTCAAAGATACTCATCAATAAAGATACTCTTCTCAAAGATACTCATCAATAAAGATACTCTTCTCAAAGATACTCATCAATAAAGATACTCTTCTCAAAGATACTCATCAATAAAGATACTCTTCTCAAAGATACTCATCAATAAAGATACTCTTCTCAAAGATACTCATCAATAAAGATACTCTTCTCAAAGATACTCATCAATAAAGATACTCTTCTCAAAGATACTCATCAATAAAGATACTCTTCTCAAAGATACTCATCAATAAAGATACTCTTCTCAAAGATACTCATCAATAAAGATACTCTTCTCAAAGATACTCATCAATAAAGATACTCTTCTCAAAGATACTCATCAATAAAGATACTCTTCTCAAAGATACTCATCAATAAAGATACTCTTCTCAAAGATACTCATCAATAAAGATACTCTTCTCAAAGATACTCATCAATAAAGATACTCTTCTCAAAGATACTCATCAATAAAGATACTCTTCTCAAAGATACTCATCAATAAAGATACTCTTCTCAAAGATACTCATCAATAAAGATACTCTTCTCAAAGATACTCATCAATAAAGATACTCTTCTCAAAGATACTCATCAATAAAGATACTCTTCTCAAAGATACTCATCAATAAAGATACTCTTCTCAAAGATACTCATCAATAAAGATACTCTTCTCAAAGATACTCATCAATAAAGATACTCTTCTCAAAGATACTCATCAATAAAGATACTCTTCTCAAAGATACTCATCAATAAAGATACTCTTCTCAAAGATACTCATCAATAAAGATACTCTTCTCAAAGATACTCATCAATAAAGATACTCTTCTCAAAGATACTCATCAATAAAGATACTCTTCTCAAAGATACTCATCAATAAAGATACTCTTCTCAAAGATACTCATCAATAAAGATACTCTTCTCAAAAATACTCATCAATAAACCCCTTTTCTCAAAAACCATCAATAAAGATACTCTTCTCAAAAATACTCATCAATAAAGATACTCTTCTCAAAAATACTCATCAATAAAGATACTCTTCTCAAAAATACTCATCAATAAAGATACTCTTCTCAAAGATACTCATCAGTAAAGATACTCCTCTCAGCTGTTATTATTATTAATCTTACTCTCCCTTCCCTATTTTTCTGCCCCTTTCCACCTTTTCTTTCGAATGATTTCCTCTTACCTCAGTCGCGGTGCTTTGGGCGACGGTCGAAGTGGCTGTCTCGGTCAGAGTCTCCGTTACCGTCGCTGTTTCTGTGGCCGTGGCTTCGGTTACCGTAACGGTGCTGGTTTCTGTGTTGCTCAGTATTTTGGTGACGTGGTGCACGTTCGTTGCACATCCCTTGAGATGAGGGAAACAAGGTGATAAGGGTTGCATAATGCTTATCAATGAGAAGAGGATAAATGAGAGTCTCTCGAATTTTTTAAATCATTATTGTAACAAAATACACGATCTAACTATTTATATCTGCTAACGTCTTCGAGCAATTGAAAACCACTTTCTATATGTGCATTTAACAATATGTCTGTCTATCTGTTCATTTCTCTATACATACATATACATGCACACACACACACACACACATACACACACACACACACACACAAAAAGCAAAAAAAAAATAATACAAAAAAAAAAAAAAAAATAAACATAAACACCAAAAAAACACACAAAAAAACTCACGTGCGGGTTATGGTACTCGTGTTTATTCCAGTTGGAGCCATAGGGGGTCGCCGCGCCCAAGGAAGCCAGGAGGAGGATCCCAACAGCGGAACACAACATCGTCGAGACGAGAAAGTTTGCAAGGTTTCTGAGCAAATGAAAAAAAGAAGAAGAATGAAGTATGTAGCATCGGGTTTAGTATCATTGAATACACGAATTATATTGCATTTTTACTGCATTTTTACTTTGATTGTAAAAGAGACTTTATTATGGCCGTTGAAAGCCCGCGTTTGAATACCTTTTGTAGTGGTTGGTTTTGCCTTACTGTTATTTTTCATTAAACTGTATCAATTTTCTCTTACGTGCACGGAAAGGGAGGGAGAGAGAGAGAGAGAGAGAGAGAGAGAGAGAGAGAGAGAGAGAGAGAGAGAGAGAGAGAGAGAGAGAGAGGGGAGGAGAGGAGGGGAGAGAGGAGGAGAGGGGGAGAGAGAAAGGGGGGAGGGGGAAAAGGGAGAAGAGGGGGGGAGAGGGGAGAAAGGGAAGGGGGAGAGGGGAGGAAAGAGAGAGAGGGGAGAGGAGGAAGAGAGGAGAGAGAGAGGGGATGGGGGAGAGGGAGAGGGAGAGAGGAAGAAGAGAAGGAGAGAGAGAGAGAGGAGAGGGAGAGAAGGAGAGGGGGAGAGAGAGAAAGGGAGAGGGAGAGGGAGAAGAGAGAAGTGCAGAGGAGAGG
>NW_028234418.1:36677259-36682259 GCF_977035675.1 Penaeus japonicus
AGAAAGAGAGAAAGAGAGATAGAGAGAGAGATACTGAGTTACAATATTTGCAAAGAGTGTAACGCAAGGGAAATGCGCCCCACCTGATTCCTTTCGCTGTCCTCCCTAATGCGGTGCAGCCTCGCCACCATCCCGTCAAGATACTGGTACCGGTACTCAAAGCCGGCTTCGTACCGAGTGACCGGGAGATCTTTCACTGGGATCAGCTCCAAGAAAGGACACCCGCCGCCCACGTCAATGATGTAGTTATCACCAGGTTCACTATGGAGAATGAATATTTTGATAAATTTAACCTGCTTAATGAATTTAACCTTAATTAAATTTTAATAAATCTAACCTGCTGTTCTAGGTTCGTATTTTACTATGGAGAATGAATATTTTGATAAATTTAACCTGCTTAATGAATTTAACCTTAATTAAATTTTAATAAATCTAACTTGCTGTTCTAGGTTCGTATTTTACTATGGAGAATGAATATTTTGATAAATTTAACCTGCTTAATGAATTTAACCTTAATTAAATTTTAATAAATCTAACTTGCTGTTCTAGGTTTGTATTTTGCTGTGGGTAAAAGTACCGGTAAAGCGTATGATTTAATATAAAATATTGTTCAAGGGTAATAGTGTCCATACTTTGCTGATTATATATGAATATTTAGGTAAGTTATTTACCTGAGATCCCTAAGAAGGAGCACTTCATGTGTGTGTGGGTGGCAGGATAGGGAGAAGCTACCTGTAGGGAAACGGACTGTTATAGTAGGCCTTGTTTTTCATACATTTAACCTACCCTTGGTGTGTGTGTGCGTGTGTTTGTTTATGTATGTGTGTGTGTGTGTGTGTGTGTGTGTGTGTGTGTGTGTGTGTGTGTGTGTGTGTGTGTGTGTGTGTGTGTGTGTGTGTGTGTGTGTGTGTGTGTGGGTGTGTGTGTGCGTGTATACAAACAGACACAAGCCAACAATAATTCGAATAATATAACATGACCATCAAGTATGTTTCCATAATAAGAACTATAACCAGTTCCCTACCATCTAGAACATCGACCTTGAAACCAAGAGCTCTTAGAAGTAGGCAGAAGAAAGAGTTGAGGGTGAAGCACAGGCCGCCCTCCAAGCTGAGACCCGCCTCTACGATCTCCTCCAGGGTCGGGACATGGCGCTCCTCTGAGGACTGGGCCAGCAGACTCACGCACTGAATTGGGGGAACGCTTGGGTAAGGCTGTGGTTAAATTCAACGTATAAAGGATGGTCAGTATTGGAGACTCTAACGAGTTTGGGGAATGCTTAAAGACACACACATACATAAGTACAAACACAAACAAACAAACAAACACACACTCTCTCTCTCTAACATTATGTAGGTAAACTACCTATCTGTATATCTCTCTATATCTATCAATGATGTATACAAACTTTAAGAGAACACATCCACTAAAATATTACACGACACGCCTTCCTATAAGCAACTAAATTCAATGAACCTCGACCAACACAACGGCACCATTAGAGTGAACTCCCGCAAAAGAACGCACATGTGGCACTCCCTCATTCCCAACCTACTTGGAAAGGCACATGTTCTTGATAGGCCTTCAGAAGATCCGAGAGGAACCTCCGCGGGTCCTTTCGAAGGGTTTCCTCGCCGTCTGTTATCCCGACTTTATCCAGGAAGGACAGGGCCTGCTCGCGGCTGAGTAGGTCTGACGGCATAGTTCTCGGTCCCTCTGCTGGGGGGAAAACAGTTAAGGGTGATAGAAGGATATTTGCTTTTGTTGACTGTTGCCTCATGATTTCGTAGGCGCGCACAAACGAATAATCTATACTTCATTTTTCGGCATCTATTTCGCAACGTAATAATCAGCGCCATCTATCCTTTATACCTGAAGGTTCGGCTTACTAATCACATTCCAGATTTCCCAGTGATATCGCCAATAGCTAATCAGAGCTTGTGATAAACAATACACAACAAATGTTCCCACTTAGAGATAATAATATTCTCACAGCGACGAATAAAGAAACATGGAATATTATCTATAGCAGCAATATCGAAAATAATTCTAAACATTACGCTGGAGTTCCTTAATAATTAACCTTAGCTCTCAGACTATCAGTATAACAAGACGAATCCTATAGGCCTGGCAACCACTAGTTAGGAACAACCGTTAGGGTGTTACGTAAAGTAATTTTACCCTTACAAAGCAATTATCCTTCACTCTCCCTTCCTTCTATATAAACTGCATACTATGTAATAAGTAAAATGTTCAGAAACACCCAGACATTCTTACTCTACTGAAAAAGTTATTAATTACCTTATTGGAGGACTAGTTTCTCTCACAACTGTGATGGCACAAGTGATCTACACACTCTCACTCAAACCGCAAGTGACGTTGGATCTCATTCTTTCTTTTGGTGGCGACCTTGAATGACAGAAAATGGATACACTTACGCATAAACTATTATAATTAGGATTTTTTGTTGACTAATTTTTTTTCGAACTTAATCAGACAGACAAGAATTAAATAAAACCGTTTAAATAAAAAAATATATATTGTTATCTACGAAAAATACACCATCATGAAAAAGCTTTCAAATTTGTTCCTTGTTACCTGTCTGATGACGTCACGGGCTTCCGCAGTCAGCTTACGAAATACTGACGGCCAACATATTTACTTTAATTTAAATATGCTATTTTGTTTTCTTTTTAACTAGGAGTCAGTTAATATTGGTATAATTGTCTGCTGTTGCAACTAACTTATTCTGTTCACCAAATTATGCCAATCACCTTTGTTTTTTATTTATTCAGCTATAATCACAGTACTATACCAATAGTGCTTGAGTTTCAAAGGAAGAAAAACAATAATATAAAGATATGTGTACTTCCTCCCCTCAAAAAATAAACATCCAAACAGACTGACGGAGAGAGAGAGAGAGAGAGAGAGAGAGAGAGAGAGAGAGAGAGAGAGAGAGAGAGAGAGAGAGAGAGAGAGAGAGAGAGAGAGAGAGAGAGAAGCAAAAACTATTCCAATAGAAAAAAGTGGGGAAAAAATATCATAAAACATAAACACGAAGAGATTATGGCAACTATTTATTCTGTCCGAATAAATGATTTTAATTAATGGGATTAAGAATAGACATGGACACGGGAATGATTATTTCGCTAAAATGATAATTCTTACTCGAGGTTATTATTCTTGATCTAATTAAATAACATTGGCAGTTATATCACCACGGCAACTGTCACTATTTAAATCATAATACAAAGATAATGCAGGTTAGTTTAAAATTCGGTAATCACAAGAACAACAAGAATACTATTATTATAAATTATAAGAATGAAAACAGTAATAATACTATATAAATAATAAGGCTACCCAAATAATAATCATACTGATTCTAATAATCTCGAAAATGGTGTCGATAATTACATGTGGCAACAATAACGGTAAAGGTAGTGCAACTAATAATGAAAAGAATTATGCCACTTTTGCAGCTATGGTCAATAAAATAACATTAATGACTAATTACAAATTATTTTCTTGATTGTATAAAAAATCTTACTCGCAACGTTTTCTGTAACTGTTTATCTTTTATATCTTATTATCAATCAATATGTATATTATGATCATATTGTTTTTAATGAAACGATTTATTCCTTTACAAGATTCGTAAAACTCTTTTTTTATACATACTTTTGCCACGTTAAGTTAGATTTTTAAATAAATGTACAAAAGATATCCATAAAAAAATACTAAGCATGATTTATCTATATTGCACAAATTGTATAAATGCATATATGTACTATGCTCATTATGATAAAAAACAGAAATGTAGAGATATAGATTCTTATTCATATCTTTTCTACATCTTATAATCTTATTTCGCATAAGATTAGGATTCATATTGACTAACATGTGGCTAAATAATATTTTCCAGAACTTTTTCCACTTATAGGATGACTTCTTAATGTGGCTGACCTACAGAGAAAACATCTTTCCAGTTGCGACTGCGTCTTTATGTCATCGTAATTCAGAAAATAAAGCAACATTCAATGGTTTCCACTAATGCAGACTCAATGCCCTTATCTTCCAAATCAAGTATACATTCGAATATTGGAAAAAAAAACCTATGATGCTTTTCCAAATCCGCCTTTAATTAACTATGTTGCACGATTTTCTGCACCGCCGCATCAACTCTGTCTGCAGGAATGTAGGGGAACAACTCCTTAATCTTGGCTGCTAAGACGTCCTCCTCCACCTTCGTCTTGGTGGCTCCGTCCATAGGTCCTACGAGAAGACTCTGGTTCTTAAAGGCCAACATCATTCTTTTGTCACTCGAGGAACCGACTTCCGTCCGGCTTTCCGCTCCTTCGCTCTCCTTCTGTCCTCCTTCGCGAGGTAATAATCCCTTCTGGATCAGTGCGTCTTCTGGAGGGAAGCGAACGGCTCGGATGCAGTGGAGGAAGTCACATGTGTCGTCTATGTAGATCCTTTTCATGTGGGGTCGGAAGTGCTCGAAGTCCACAGGATGAAGTCTGAAGTGGAAAACTTGTCGCCAGTCGTCCCTCATCACCGGCTGCAACGTTCAAAAAACTTAATCAGTAAAAGAAAAGAAAGAAAAAAAAAAAGAAGAAAAGAAAAGAAATAAAAAGAAAAAAAAAACTTTTACAGTA
The DNA here is from genome assembly GCF_977035675.1 of Penaeus japonicus. NCBI lineage: Eukaryota > Metazoa > Arthropoda > Malacostraca > Decapoda > Penaeidae > Penaeus > Penaeus japonicus. The sequence continues at coordinate 36,681,921 of NW_028234418.1, forward strand.
TTACTATATCATTCAAGTGCATACAATAAGGAGTCTAAATATACACATAGACGAGTAAATAACCAGAGGCAATCAGTTCCACACACTTTCTCCCCATCCAGTGTAGTATCTCCCGATCGATGGAGCCTGATGACGTCGTCGCCGCTGTACTGGTACCTGTATTCCAGACCAGCGCGGTAATACGTGACCGGGAGCTCTTCCAAGGGAATGATCTCCATGCTGGGGAAGCCGTTGCCCACGTCGATGACGTAATTATCTCCGGGGAACCTGAAATTGAACGGGGATACGATCTCCATGAGCAGTGCTATTTTTGTAATCGTTACATTTTGTAAGGTTGTC
>NW_028234418.1:36694759-36697259 GCF_977035675.1 Penaeus japonicus
TATAATATATATATATATATATTATATAATATATATTATATAATATATATTATATAATATATATATATATATATATTATGTAATATATATATATATATATATATTATGTAATATTTATTATATAATATACATATATTATATAATATATATATTAGATAATATATATATTAGATAATATAGAAATTATATGATATAGATATATTATGTAATGTATGTATATCTAATATATATATGTTTTATATATAATATATATGTATTATATAATATATATATACATTATATAATATTTATATTATATCATATATAGGTAGAGAAAGTAGAAAGAAAAGTGGAGCGAAAGAGCGAGGGGCGGAGGCAGAGATCAAGAACGAGCGGGACAGATGTTCTCTCTCTCGCTGTAGACAGTCAACTGGCGCATTGAATCCGAGTCCGAGCGCCTGATCGAGGCTTCGAAGCCGCGAGTGTCTTGCTTCGGCTTCTCTTATTCGCACTGTCACGTAGATTTCGATATTCGACCTGGAAAATGTGAGTTTATGGGATTCTGGGGCCTCTTGGCCATCTTTTAATGGGCGAGGTAATCACAAAGAAGGCCTTGCTGTGAATGTATATCATTGTGCATATGAATCAAACGTTGTGCGTGTTGCTTTGACAGACGTGCATCGGCGCCATCTTGCGAGAGGACGAGAACCAAGGGAGGAAGACGCACCTGTTCTAGAAGAAATCCAATTTTCGTCATGCCTAAGAAAACGAAAGGTGCGCCAGCGCGTGGCGAAAAACAGCGAGAGGCTGAACGTGAGGCCAGGTTTGCTGAGTCTCTGGCCAAAGTAAGTGTTGTTTAATAGAGATGGAAAATGTGATTAGATATGAATGCTTTGCGGAAATCTTGCCGTGTGTTGGTGTTCTCTTGAGGTAGGATTTGTAGATAAAAAGATATCAGCATTCGTATTCTGGCAGAGCCTGTCATTAAGAGGGGTATTCCAATAATCAAAGATTATGATAGGATAAAGATCCTTATATTTATGTATAGTTCATACCTCAAACTTGTAGAGGTTATGGAAGAAGTCCTGGCAAAGTCCAATTTTTGGACAGCCTTAGGCTTCAAGACATTGTACATGCATTTGATAAAACGAAGGTTATTAACAATTATTATTCAAAGTACTTCCTCCTGAAATTTCCATCAAAGAATGTATTCAGTATGTTTGATGTGCCGGCAAATCATTTTTCTAAGTGGTCCCATGATATGTTAAAATTGTACAATGTCAGCTTACACTGACCGCTTCTTCTTTTTTATAATTTCCTCTAAACTAATGATGTGCGTATTAACTACCGGTTGATTTGACAAACCCATTAATTAACCCATTGCAGGCGGGGATAAATTCGCTTGCCCAGTCTCCAGGTTAGATTTTATTTTAGAGAGAGAGAGAGGTCGCTTGAAGCAATACAATTTGAATCCTCCCACTGTCTTTCAGTCACTCATTGTAAATCTAGAGCCATTTTTGTGTTTTATTTTTTGTGTGTTTTATTGAGTTTAGAGACTTATATGTGCTATATGATAGGCTCTATCAGTGCTGCAGTTGACCAGGATTGCAGTTTATGATCCATATTAGCTAACTATTTTCTTTATACTCAGTGTGATAGAAGTATTGCTGTTTTATCAGAGGACAAAAATCAACATTATTTTTTCGTATTTTTGTGTTGTCATGAATGAATACGCAGCATATAACCACCTACAATAAAGATAACATGAAGAGGTAGGGAAGAGGAATGAAAACTGCTTGTGACTGTGAGTGCCACAGTGAAAGACATCCATATTGGCACAGGAGCACATTTTAGACACTTGGTATAGATTGAGATCACATTCCTCTTTTCTTTCTGCCTGCACAACCTTCATCGGCGGTACTTTAGAGCAAAAAGGTAGTACTTGCTAGAGACTGTGGATGGGTACCATTCAAGGCTCTCTCTCCTGCTGGTGCTAGGAAAAAGTGGTGCCATCTAGGTTTTGGACGTTGATTTAGGTTGATATTATGGTAATTACAGTAATTATGACTGCAGTTCCCGTAATAACTCAATCCTTTTTCATAGCACAATAAAATAGCACAGTGATAAAAAATCCCTGAACGTCATGTATGTCATGACGCCCGTCGTCAGGCCAAAGCTCCTACGTCATGTATGTCATGACACCTGTCGGCAATGGGTTAAGAGTGAGGCCTTATATATCATTATTCATGGTGTGTGTGTGCGTGTGCGCTTGTTCCATTCAAGGCTCTCTCTCCTGCTGGTATCTTATATGCAGATGATATATTGATACAAGGGACCACTCATCGCCATTTACAAACAGCGCTGGACAGATTTACTAGTCTTGCTCAAACATTGGGGCTGGTTATAAATGAAGAAAAGACCAAATTTCAGAGTAAACAAAGAGGCAATGTGCCACTTACTCTAAACAACAAAACAGTGGAGAAGGTGTCAACATATAAATATCTGGGTATGTACATTGGCT
>NW_028234418.1:36707259-36712259 GCF_977035675.1 Penaeus japonicus
GGTCCAGGTTTCACTTGATAAATCCATCTTCCACCCACTGCTGTGCGATTCTTCGGTAGTGAAGTGAGTTCATAGGTGTTGTTGTCCTGTAGTGAAGCAATCTCCTCATTCATGGCTTTCTTCCATTGATGTCCCTCTGGAGATGCTATAGCTTCTTGGTAGGTGACTGGTATTGGGTCATGTGACATTCGATAGCAGTGATGTATAAAGCTAGTATGTGTCACGCTGGAGATACTGTCGTCCTGATCATCTGTAACATAGTCATCTAACCTCGAGGGTTTCTTTCTTTCTCTGGATGGGTATCTTCTTTCTGTATCTTCATCCACTGGTATTCCTTCTTGGTCTTTAGCTGGACATTTCCTGTCTCCATCAGCGTCAGCTGGCGTCTCATCTTGTGCCGCTTGAAGTGGTTTTTGCTGGAGCCTCGTCTCCACCAAAATGTAGTCGTCACTCAAACTTTGCTCGGCACTTGAGGATTCTGTCTTACAAGATGAGTTATCCACAAATTTGACTATTCTTACCTTTCTTATAGTCTGAGTATCAGGAAAATATATCAAGTAGGCTGGACTTTGATCATCATAGCCCACAAATACTCCCTCCTTACTCCTTGGATCTAGTTTCTTACTCTCTTGTTCATATGCAAAACATCTTTTTCCAAAGATATTCATTTTGCTTATGTTTGGCCGTCTTCCAGTAAGCATTTCTACTGGGGTCTTATGAGTCCTAGAGTTATAGCACCTATTCCTGATGTAACAGGCAGTCTTCACAGCATAACTCCACATATCCTTAGGTAATTTCGACTCAATCAGCAAACAGCGAGCCATGTCAAATATTGACCTGTGTGATCTCTCAACTGTGCCATTCTGATGAGGTGAATAGGGTGCAGAGAACTCTTGTTTAATCTTGTTCTCTGTTAAAAGTGTTCTGAACTCCTTGTTCGTAAACTCTGTTCCGTGGTCACATCTTAGGCGTTTAATTTTCCCATATGGTGCTGTTTCTGCAAGGTATCTCTTCATAGCTGTCACAGTATCACTCTTACTTTTAATTAGGTATATTCTAAGAGCTCCGGAGTAATCATCAATAAAGGAGATGCTGTACCTGTAACCTCCTCGTGCTGGTGGGTTTACAGGACCAACTACATCACAGTGGACTAAATCTAAAGGCTTTTGGGCCTTTTTGTCTGCTTCTTTACTCCTATACTGTGTCATCTTACCTAGTGTGCATGTGGTGCAGTTGAACTTATCTTTTCTAGTTATATGCATTCCGTCAACAGTTGCTTCAAGTTTTTGCACATCAGCCACATTGCAATGCCCTAGGATTTTATGCCACTCCTCTAGGGTGTGCTTGGCTTCCCCTACATGGACTTTGTTAAACTTATCCATCTGAGAACCAGTGTGTGGCTTACCTCTACGTAGATAGAACAACTTGTTTTTCTCCACAATGTCGAATATCGTGCCATCCTTGGTAGTTAGAGTACTGCCTTCAGGTGAGAAAGTAACAGTATGTCCACTCTTGATAGCTTTCCAAACTGACATGATATCTTGTTTGAATCCTGGTATGTATAATGCATCTTTTAGTAGAATACTTCGTGAGTTTCCGTTTTGATCCTGTATGAAGTCTTTCACATCTCCGACTCCTTTCACTGTTCCTTGTTGTCTTTGGCCGTCTGCCAGCTCTATGTAATGGTTTTGTGGATCAAAGGACTCTTGAAATCTCACAAACTTTGGTTCAGTTTTCTCAATATGTGAAGTGCAGCCACTGTCAATCATTAAGAAGCCTTCTTCTTCTAAGTTAGCTACATTCTGTTTTCTACAATCATACAGCTCATTGTTGGTCTCAACTGTACAAAACCTTGATGAGTGTGTTACATGAAAAGAAAACTCTTGATTTTGTTCTTCACTTGTGTCATTTGCTGAGTTTACTGAATTACTACTCTTCTTAGGATTCTTCACTCTACATTCACTGTTACTGTGAGTTCTAGATTTATGAAAGTTACACCACTTTCTAGTATTTTGAGGATTGTTCACTCTCTGGAACTTACCTCCTTTGCTGCATTTTGATGCAAAATGGCCTGGTTCACCACACTTGAAACATTTCTTCTGTTTCACTGTGCTGCTGTTGTTGACATTCATGATACTCTCTGTGCTAGAAGTATCCTTCAGACGATCCTCTTGACTTAACAATGCTATCTTTAATTCACTGTACTGGTATGGAGGATTACGCTGGCTAGTTACATCAACAAAATTTTCGTACTTCTTTGGAAGTCCATCCAGTGTTCGTACTACTATAAGACCATCAGAAATGTGTTCATCTATTTCCCTGAGAGCAGCTACTGTCTCATCTATAGACGTAAGATATGCTGTAACACTGTCATCATCCATTCTTTTGTTTATGAATGATCTCCATAGAGCAAACAATCTGTGTTGTGTTTCTCTTAGGTAGTGTTTTCGTAGCAATGTCAATGCTTTCACTCCATCTCCCCTCGCTTCACGCTTTATCATGCCAAGTGACGTTCTGTCAAGACAACCTGTTAAGTGAGCATAGATTGTTTCCTTGGCCTCTTCCAAATCATAATCATTTGGGCGTTTGCTTGCATACTTATCGAAAGCAAGATGAAGTTTCAGAACTCGTAGAGCCCCTGTGAAGTTTTCTTCCCACAAGTCATAATTATCTGCATTACCATCAAATTCCTTAATTCTGGGCCCATAACCTGTTGAGGTGGTGGAAGATGTCATCTTCTATGCATGAAATAAGGAAGTTTGGCTTGTCAATGTACAGATAATTGATGTGAGGATCAGAGAAACACTGCTACTGCGTATAAGCGTGTATTCGGGGAGAAGTCCGTGGAGAGAAGAGGGTTGTTTACATTACACTTTGTAAATATTGCCGTAGGGTGGCGCATATAAAAGAAAACATTCATTTCGGGGGTAACTAAATTAAACATGAGGTATTCTTCTGAGGTATAAACAGTAGATATAAAACTATAAGCATCCTTATTCTATCATAATCTTTAGTTACTCTAACATATACATATATGTATATATATTATATATTTATATATATTTATAAATATATAAATATACTCACATATACATATATTTACATATATACACAAACACATATATATATACATACATAAATATATATATAAATATTTATATATTTATACATATATATATATATATATATATATATATATATATATATATATATATTTATATATATATACATATTTATATATGTATATATACATATTTATATATGTATATATACATATTTATATATGTATATATACATATTTATATATGTATATATACATATTTATATATGTATATATACATATTTATATATGTATATATACATATTTATATATGTATATATTTATATATATATATATATGTATATAAATATATGTATATATATATTTATATATGTATATATTTATATTTATATATGTATATATTCATATACGTTTACATATATATTTATATATGTATTTATATATATATGTTTATATATATATGTATGTATATATATATATTTAAATTTGTATATGTATGTGTATATATATATATTTATATATGTATATATATTAAATATGTATATATATTTATATATGTATATATATTAAATATGTATATATATTTTTATATGTATATATATTAAATATGTATATATATTTATATATGTATATATATTAAATATGTATATATATTATGTATGTATATACTTATAGATTTATATATCTATATATCTATATATTTATATATAAAAATGTATATATATATAAATATATATATATATATTTATATATATATATATCAGTCTGTCTCTCTCTTTCTCTCTCTCTCTCTCTCTCTCTCTCTCTCTCTCTCTCTCTCTCTCTCTCTCTCTCTCTCTCTCTCTCTCTCTCTATGTGAGAGGTTACTCACCAAAGGTATTTTGAAGCTAAAGTCTGGTGATCTTGCTTCCTTTATTGGGGGAATATCGGCACGGTTGAAATAGAAATAATTACTTGCCTCGATGGCTTCTGATGTCTTCTGTTTTCTGTTAGGTGCTTGTTTTGCGGACGAGATGGGTCAGCGGCGGTGAGCTGACGGTCTGTGCGCTTTCTCCAAGGGCTAGAGTAGAAGTGAGATAGAAGGGCCGTGGAGAATGCCCCGAATGACCTGATGCTAGGTCGCTATGAAGAGTTGCCTGGTTCATTTTTGTAGCATCGTGACCACATGGTAATCTTATATCTCCACGTGGCTTCAACGTGGTCTCACAGACTGCCCGGCCACCTAAAAAGGCTTGTCCTCAAGCCGTAAAGTTGAAGTCGTCCTTGAAGGGCGAACGTGTCGTCCGGCCTTGCGTGGTTCAGGTCAACTTCTAACTCTGGCGGTGATGTTTGCACGTCCCGGTGGCGCGTTCATGTCGTTGTTCCATGTCCCGGATGTAGGATTCCGTTTCTTCGTTTCCCATGTTCTTCTGTATTTGGCTGCTGCTGCTTTGTTATTTTGCAGGTGGGCTTTCCACGTTATAATTAAGGGTGTCCGGCTGTCCTCTTCGACGGGTGCCACACTCTTGGTTTCTGGGGATGACAGCCATGTTCTCTCTTCTGGGCGTTTTTGGCGTCTGCTACTTCTGCGCTTCCAAAGCGTGGTGTCTTTTGGGCTACCGCATTCCGGGCCTCGCTTCATAGTTAATGGCGTTCCGTAACCTGCTTGATAACCTTTTTATACAGGGCCAAAGGAAGAGGGAAAGAAAGACGAACAGAGAGTGGGGGAGGGTGTGTCCATAATTTTATATTTTATATAATTTTTACTTTATTTTTCTTTCTTTGACTTTACCTTTTTTTTTTTGTTAGTTGATTTTATATTTTCTAATAAAGCTAGATAAAGGAGGGAGAGGCTTGCAGCGACCCGCAAGGGACAACTTGAACTGCAAGCTTCTCAGGGAGAGGGAGACAACAGTGGCAACTGGCAAAGGTTTACTTGAACCACTGAGAGTCTCAGAAT
>NW_028234418.1:36722259-36724759 GCF_977035675.1 Penaeus japonicus
TGCTTCTAGATAAATTTGTGTGTGCTTGTGGTTCTTCGCACAACTTTTTGTGTTGGTAGTAGTAAGAAAAAAGTCAAATTTGATTACCCATTCCTTTAAAGTTTAAAAAATAAACTTAGAGCACAATACATGACACCCCCCCCCACACACACACACCAAATGTCTCAAGGTAAAAATTACAAAAGCAGGAGAGATTGAAATGTAAGAATTTTCAAGAAAAAAAAAATATTTCAAATGTGTCTAAATAGTACACTTTTGTGCTTTAAGGCTCAAAGTTAGAGGATCTGCGGAGAGAGAAACACCAGCGCCACACGGACACAACCTCCGCCAACACCAAGCTGCACGCTACTGTGCCCAACCGCAACGCACCTCTGCCAGTACAGCACAACCCGAAGACCAATAGAAAAGCCAAGCGCCACCATGCCTCAGCTCTGGGCCATGATGATGGCACTATGTAGGATTATCAACAGTGTGTCGCCTAGTCGGGATTGTAAAATGTGTTCCTTTCTTTTTGTTTTATCCTTTTTTTTCTCTCTCTTTTTTAGTCTCTCTCTCACTCAAACAACAAGGCAGCATGTGTGAAGCTGAATATTTTTTTGTGATATCGTGTTTCTGCCTGCAGTTGTATGGAACACCTGGGGCCAAACTGCTCAAGAACATTTTAGCATATTGAAAAGTAGCTCAGTTTTGCAGTTGTGCTGTGAGGAGGTTGGTGAATAAGCCTTCACAAGTTCTTTTGTTATTTCTGAGTAACATCACATGGCAAAGATGCTCCTAGTCAAGGAACCCAGTGTTAGTTCTTTTGAGTTACTTTCTAAATCGGGTAGGTCACAAACTGCTGTTTTAAGAGATTTTAGGTTTCTATTGCAGTACATCTGCAAAACTGATCACTAGTGTTGTTCCAATATTTGTTGTGAACAGTAGATAGCAATCCGACTGTATTTTCCCCATAGGCCCATTTTTGTACAGCTTTTTGTACATTTTCTTTTCAAAGCTCCCTTACTTGTGTGGCCAGTACAACAGACCCTTCTGGTAAATTTTATCCAGTCCGCTGATCATCTTGTTAGGTCAGACATTTACACTAGTTGCTGTAATCCAGGTTTGCAGCAGCAAGCGCTTGAAAAAGAAGGAGCAAAAACTTTGTGGAGGCTGCAGTGCATATTTATTATTAGTAGTACCATTATTATTAGGGATAATCATAAGGGTTATTATTACTATTATCATAATTATTAACATCATCATCAGCAAAGAATATATTTTTTATTTATCAGGGATTGAGCACAATGTGTATGAAGCTCCCATTCACATAGAGTTAGAGATTTGGGTCTAACTCTGACAGTTCCAGCTCAACATTTAAAATGTGGGGTTGTTGATACAGAAGCATGGGCTCAGGTGATCATGTCCCCTGCTTATGCATACATTGGGCTCATTGTGTATTGATTTGCATGTGAAATCTGTTTTGTGGCACGGTAAAGGACTTAAAGCCATGCATGGCAGAGAAAACAAGGCCATTGTAATTAGACTTGAAGACTTGCCCTTAAGCAAGGACTAGAGTTGGTGTATGATGAGTGCCACATTAGAAGAACAGTGACATGCCAATCCCTGAGTGATAGCTTGGTAGGTCCTCAGCAATACCCAACCATCACTCAGCTGCCCGTGGGCCCCACAAAATGATCCCTGTTCTCTCTTGTTTTTCTACTGTATTAGGATGTTACTTTAAATCAGAGTGTGTGAGTGTGAGGAGATTGGTGAATAAGCCTTCACAAGTTCTTTTGTTATTTCTGAGTAACATCACATGGCAAAGATGCTCCTAGTCAAGGAACCCAAAGTGAGGTCACAAACTTCTGTTTTAAGAGAAATTACGATTCTTTTGCAGTACATCTGCAAAACTTATTAGTGGACCCATGTTTTTTAAGTTTGTGGAATCTCACATGTGTGAGTATGATAAACATGTATTTTATGGCATATTTTGTTCTTTTAACAAGTAGCAACAATGTAATCAGATGATAATAAAGAGAGAACACAAAGAGAAGTTCTGTGTTTAGTATATATCATGGGTTATAGCATATTGTATTCAAGCATTCACTAATGTTCCAGTGTAACCTGTGTACATTTGTGTTCATTTAATTGTAGTTTTTTTGTTATTTTTATACCACTATTTTAAACAGATCCTACAAAAAATATTGCATGGTAGTGAGACACGAATGTGTTAAAGATGGAAGAATGCAGTAATGCATTTTTAACATAGAAATACAAATATACCTCCCTGGCCGTGACTTAAACTCAGGGCCTCTGATCACATGAATTCGGATTAAATTAAAACATTTTGAGAAAATTAAAAACGCCGAGCTTCACCGCAGTGTTTCTGAATCCCTCTTTGATACGAGCACCACTATCATACACACCGACTGTCATTCGCTCAAATCAATTGGTTTTATTGTTGTATTAAGAACTGCAGATTTCAAATAGACAAAATATAGATGGGAATGGCATAACATTA
>NW_028234418.1:36747259-36749759 GCF_977035675.1 Penaeus japonicus
TGTGTGTGTGTGTGGAGGGTTGTGGTTATGTGTGTGTGGGGGGCGGAGGGGACAATTGGTTCTGTGTGTGGGGCGTGGTATTTGTGTGTGTTGTCTGTGTGCTCTGTGTTTGTGTGTCTGATCTGTGTGGTGTGTCTGTGTGTGTGGGGGGGGGGAGGTTGTGTGTGTGTGTGTGACGGGTTGTCGTGGGTGTGGGGGAGGGTGGTGTGAGATGTGATGTGTCGGTGGTGGGTGGGGGTGGGGGGGTTAGCTGTGTGTGTGGTGAGGGAGGAGTGTTGGTGGTTGTAGTCTGTGTGTGTGTTGTGTGGTGGGGGGGGGGGGTGTTTTGTGGGTGTGTTTGGGGGGGGGTGGGGGGGGGGCGGGGGGGGTGGTGTGTGTGTCTCGGGTGTGGGTTTGGAGGGGGGAGGCGGGGGGGTTGGTGTGGGTGGGTTGCTGTGCTGGTGTGGGATTGTGGGGGGGAGGGGGCGGTGTGTGTGTAGTGTGATGTCTGTGTGTGTGGGTGGGGGTGGGGGTGTTTGTGGGTGTGTGTGGGGTGTATGTGTGTGTGATTGTTGGGCGTGGTGTGGTCTGTGTGTGGGGGGGGGGAGGGGGGGTGTTTGTGGGTGTATGCTTGTGTGTGTGGGTGGTTGGAGTGGTTGTGTGTGGGCTGGAGGGGTAGAGGGGGGGGGCGTGTGTTGTGTGTGTGAGTCTGTGTGTGTGGGGGGGGGGGTGTGACTTGGGTGTGTGCCTGTGTGTGGGGGGGGTGTGTGTGTGTGTGGCTGTGTGTGGAGTGTGGGGGGGGTGTTGGCGTGGGTTGTGTGGGGGCTGGTGTTGTGTGGGTGTAGGGGGGTGGGTGTTAGTGGGGGGGGGTTTTGGTGGGTGTTCCTCTGTTGGCCTGTGTGTCTGGGGGGGTGTTGGGTGTTTATATAATGTTTATAGTATACTATTATATCATAGATTGATAGATAGAGAAGTGATTGTCTGATCTGGAGATATACGAGTTTACTGGTATTTAGTTTACATGTAGTTATATGTTAAACGTGTTTTGGTATCAGTATACTTTTAGTTTGTGTAAGAGATTATAGTAGGGACTGAATATATGACTATACTTTTTACAGGGACTTTTATATTTTTATCATTAGATATATATATATAGAGATATTATATATATATACTATAAAATATCACTATATATATATATATATAGTATCAGAGCTATATTATCATATACGGTATATATATATACATATATAACAGTATGTGTATATATAGACAACATATTGTTACACTAGTCGGCATGGATGATATGATATATATTCGAGTACAATAGGCTAGTAGATGCCTGAGTATATATATATACACGAGAGATATAGCATATATACATATAGATAGTATGTATAATTTATAGTAATTACATATACGTGTATATAGCTGTATACGCAATAAATATAGAATATCTATATTCTATCTATCTATCTTTCTATCATATGTGGTAGCATATGTGTGTGGCTGTGGGGGTGGGAGGGTGTTTGTGGGTGTGTGTCTCTGTGGTCTGTGTGTGTGGGGGGTGGGGGGTGTGGTTGTGTGTTGTTACTCGTCTGTGTGTGTGTGTCTCCAGTGTGTGTGTCTGTGTGTTGTGTGTGTGGGGGGGGTGTTGTGTGTGATCGCGGGCTTGGGGGGGGGTTGTGTGTGTGTTGTGTAGTCGTTTGTGTGGGCTTTTTTGGCTGTATGTGTGGGGGTGCTTGTGCTGTGTCTGTGGTAGTGTGTGATGTGGGGGGGGGGGGGGGTTGTGGTCTGTGTGTGTGTGTGGGTGGGTTGTGGGGGGTTGTTTGTGTCTCTGTCTGTGGGTGTGTGTGAGGTGTGTGGTGGGGTGTTTGTGTGGTGTAATGTGGCGCAAGGTTTGGGAGGGGGTGCTTGCATGTGTGTGGTGTTGGCTGTGTGTGTTGTGTGGGGGGAGGAGGGTTCGTGTTTTAATAAATTAAAATAGTATAGGTCGGTACTGTATATACATATATTGTATAGATATCTACACATATTTTATACATATAATATAAAGATTGAAATCTACATATTTGATTATACATATACATGAGGATTCGTGTGATGTGTGTGGGGGGTGATCTGTGTGTGAGGGGGGGGGAGGGGGGGGTTGTGTGTGTAGGGGGGGGTTGTGTGTGTGGGTGTGTGTGTGTGTGGGGGGGGGGGGGTTTGTGTGTGTGTCTGTGTGTGTGTTTGTGTGCGGTCTTGAGTGGATGTGTGTAGTGGGGGGGGGTAATTTGTGTGTGTGTCGGAGTGTGTTTTGTGTGTGTTGTGTGGGGGGGGGGTGTTTGTGTGTAGTGTTCTGTGGAGTGTGTGGTGGGGCGGTGGGGGTTGTGGTGTGTCTGAGGTGATTGTGTGGGGGGGGCGGGGTAGGGGTTGTGTGATGTCTGTGTGTGGGTGTGGGGGGGGTTGGTGTTTGGTTAATGTGTGTGTGGGGGGGGGGTTGTGTGGTGCTGTCCTCCTTTTCTGTGTCTGTGGGGGG
>NW_028234418.1:36754759-36759759 GCF_977035675.1 Penaeus japonicus
AAACGAATACAAGAGCACCAAATGGGAGAGAGAAAACGAATACAAGAGCACCAAATGGGAGAGAGAAAAGGAACTCTTGCAGGAAAGACCAGTAAATGAGCTAGACTGAGACACAGCTTAATCAGAGATCGATTGGCAGACATTACCGCATTGCAGACAGGTGTCATGACATACATGACATGTCATGAATTTTTGGCCTGACGGCGGGCGTTGTGTTGCATTCTAATAGTGTGTTTGGTTTATATTTTTTGTTTTGTTCTTTACCCTTTGATCTACTTTAACAGTGTTTGTTTTTTTTAGTATCATCCTGAAATGCTTGCAATTATGTGCAATTAAGGATATTTGGTTTCTTTTCGTACTGATCACCTTTGTTCTGTCTCGGCCGTCCGTCATATCATTTATGTTATTTTCTTAACTGATTCGTATGTATTGTCTCCCATTTTCGTATTGTATTGAGTTTTCACAGGAATGACGTGTTTGGACATATGCCACCATAACGTAGGCTGTGTTCATTGGTTCTTGGTAAAGTGACACTAAGGCCCGTAGTAAAGAACATGTGGGTTGGGGCGTCGGGAAAATGTGACGGGTGTCGGGTGTAGGCACTGTAGGGCGTAGGATAAAATGTGACGGATAAATAAAATAAAATAGGTTACATAAAATAAAATAGGATAAATAAAATAAAATAGAAAATGTTACGGGTGTCGGGTGTAGGGCGTAGGATAAAATGTCCTACGTCCTACACCCGACACCCGTCACATTTTCCCGACGCCCCACCCCACAGGTTCTTTACTACGGGCCTAAGAGTGAGACAGGGCAATTCACTCTATTGAGATGGAAAATAAACACAAAGTGGTAGTTAAAAGCCCGGACTGCTGGCTTTGTTACGGCAAATAAGTCAACATTTTACCAAAGTTGATATACAAATACATACATACTTGTGTTTATGTGTGTGCGTGTGTGTGTGTGTGTGATTCCTTTCATATATATTCTGCACCTGTTCATATACAATTAAGACCTTGATATTACTCTTCCACGCTACCCCAAATCGCCCCGATTTGTAAGAATATTAAATATAGATAAAAGAGAGTGCCAAAATCAGCGATACTTAGCTACGAAAAAGGAGATCCGTGATCAGTGGAGCTCTTGAAAATATACGAAGAGGTCGGGAATTGCCGTGACAACGTCTCGATTAGTGCACAAGATCACACGGTTGTGCAATCAATGCAGGCTTCGAGATGAGTTGCGCTGGTTACATGATTAACACATCTGGTTGACATGCCTTTCTGAATCCATCACTATTGTATCTGAAAAAGTTTATACACGTAACTAGTGCATAAGGTAGCACTAGAGGGGACACGGTTAAGAGTTTAGGGGCAGAAGCTGTGCAGAGATATGCTATAAGATAATGGCTAATAGTTATGAATTAATTAGGTTTAAATAACATGCAATATAAATTGAAAATGTAACAAAAGTACATATATATATATCAAGTGAATTATTACCTGTTAACCCAATATTAAATATTATAATTGTGTAGAATAATAAGAATTTAGCGAGTGAGTAATGCTATGTTATTATATAATCGTATATAGGTATATCAAGAAAAGGTAACTATAATACAAAAGAATAGGCATCGGGTGATGGGGAACCTTGCAACCATCAAAAGGCTTCGGCGATGGCCAGTTGACGGAGTAAAAAGAGGTGGCTTCAACGGAGAGCAAATTCGAATCTTCAGCTGTTGCAAGTCAGGTATCTGTCTAAGATCAGACTGGGGAAAAAATAGTAAGAGTCATGGGTTCCATGATGAACCTGAGAATTGCAACAATGCAAGGAGTTGACTGCATCAGGAACCACCTACAACGTAGAATGGTCCTGGTAGTCGACAGCAGATGTAGTAGTTACCATTAGCAACTATCTGCAAGGTATAACGAAATTAGTATTGCATATTGAAAAATAATCATATATCTAATATAACATGATTTGACAATAAGAAGAATTAGGATTTATCTACCTGAGTTCCTGTTATATGCTGAAAATACATCCTCAGTAGCAGCAGACCAGATTCATCGAGGGATGAACTATGTGCAAACATATGTGGTGCGAAGGAAGAGGATGACCTCTCGACACGAAGTCCGAACTCATTCTGAACTGAATCTAAAGATCCTATTCTGAGGCGAGATGCGAGGTCATTCCTAGGGGCTTGATTGACCTCGCTCATTGGACGAAGTACAGTTCGACTCGACTGTGATTGGCCGAGGGGGCAATGATCAGTTCTGAGCAAGAGGCTAACTCGACTGTGATTGGCCGAGGGGGCAATGATCAGTTCTGAGCAAGAGGCTAACTCGACTGTGATTGGCCGAGGGGGCAATGATCAGTTCTGAGCAAGAGGCTAACTCGACTGTGATTGGCCGAGGGGACAATGATCAGTTCTGAGCAAGAGGCTAACTCGACTGTGATTGGCCGAGGGGGCAATGATCAGTTCTGAGCAAGAGGCTAACTCGACTGTGATTGGCCGAGGGGGCAATGATCAGTTCTGAGCAAGAGGCTAACGCGACTGTGATTGGCCGAGGGGGCAATGATCAGTTCTGAGGAGATTATCAACAGACAGTCACTGAAGTCACATAACATGGCAATTTAAGTGCTTATAATTATTTTATAAGTTTTATAATTCTACAATTCCTTTCATTTATATTTTGCACCTGTTCATATACAATTAAGACCTTGATATATATACATATATATACATATAAATACATACATTCATATATGTATATATATATATATATATATATATATATATATATATATATATATATATATATATATATTATATATATATATGTGTGTGTGTGTGTGTGTGTGTGTGTGTATACATACATACATATATATATATATGTATTATATATGTACATATATATATATATATATACATATATATATTTTATATATATATATATTATACATATATATAATATATATATATATATATATATATATATATTATATATATATATATATATATGCATATATATATATATATATATATATATATATATATATATAAGTATATATATATGTATGTATAAGTATATATATATACATACATACACACATACATATATATATATATATATATATATATATATGTATATATATATATATATAGATATATTTGTGTGTGTGGGTGTGTGTAGGGGTGTGTGTGTGTGTGTGTGTGTGTGTTTATATATATATATATATATATATATATACATATATATATACATATACATATATATATATATATATGTATATATATACATATATATACATATAAACCCATTCAGCAAAGGTTGCCAAAATGCATTTTATCATCGCTTCTTTGTCCCATAATTTGCGCACTCCCGTAAGATTAGAAAATAAATTTTACTTTTCGTCTCTGATCTTTTATACATTAGGTAAATGTTTCTGTCCATTTCGGTGCACCACATTTATGACACAAACGCTTACCGTAGTTGCCAAAACAACCAGAACATTATATCCAGCGCGATTTACACTCTTAAATGCGGCCTCGAATCCGTGGTTTTACAGCCCCACCGTCCCCATTAAATAGCTGCCTATAAATAATCTCTTTTATCTAGAATGGCATACTTGTGATATTAGACTTCCTCTGCAACTGCAGCGGTTGCAATTTGGCTATACCCCGGCTAGATCCTTCTTGCCTCGCTGCATCCCAGGCGCCCCCGCTGCTATGCCCCGGCTAGATCCTTCTTGCCTCGCTGCATCCCAGGCGCCCTCGCTGCTATGCCGACGACATCACTCTTCCCCTTCCCTGTCCTCCCCCTTTCCCTCTACCTATGTGTCTGTCTGTCTGTCTGCCTGTCTGTATACATGTCTACCTGCTTGCTTACTTGCTTGCTGCCTGTCTGCCTGCCTGCTTGCCTGCCTCTCTGCCTACCTGTCAGCCAATTAGCCTGTCTGGCTGTTAAAGTATCTGTCATAGGCATGGAATTCTGCAGTAGGCTCGTAGTGCTCTCCATCTGATTCCTGTCTCCCCACTTCGTTGCTGGATACTAGTGTATATAATAAATGTTTATTTCATGTTGGTGGCAATGCATGAAGTGTGATTACAATCACAGCTTATCGTTAATCGTTCATCGAATGAATAGTATTATAACATTCGGCTGAGCAGAAGTCTGGATCAGGTCACTGAGAAAAAGATAAGGGAATGTGAACCATAGATCATTGCGCAATATTCGAGCTGGTGCCTGGAACATAACATGGCCAAGCAAAGTCTCTACGAGGACCAAAGCCTGTAGGCATCATGCAAACAATGACTAGGTCACAAACACAACGTCTAATCTAAGTTTCCATATCTTTCTAATAATATACGAGGCACACGATAAATTCATCTAAATCTCATTTTTGATTCGTAAGGTAACCAGTCGGCGCATATCACAGGCATATCAAGGCAAACACTTCCAACACGGAATATCATCATTTATATCTATATTTTTACTCTACGTGTTTTATATTATTCTTTTGCATGTTTCACTCCTGTTTCTGAAATATATTCTTAGATCAGATCGCTCTCTCTCGACTTGAAGAGGAACCACTTATGAAGACGGGTTCAATGCAATATATTTCAATATAAAATAATTGTCATAATCTCTAGTCTGTGATTCTTGATTCACTTCTTGGCGTACGATCACATTTCTTTTTTTACAATCATTCCTCACTTTATTAATTATTCCGTATGCTTTTTTGATAAAGTATATTATCTTATGTAAATAGACGGCAGGTATTATCAGTTCATGCTGATGTTTTCGGAGATAATCTTTGACCTTTATTATTATTTTTTTTTTCAAATGCCAGTTTATACAATAATTAAATATAGCTATCATGTAAACGTCTGCCATATAAGTAATGCTTCGTTTTCACCGAGACCAGCCTCCTGCTTCATGCATATCACATCTTTTAAAAACACTCTATATCTCGAGTAACAGATTATTCAGCACCTT
>NW_028234418.1:36767259-36774759 GCF_977035675.1 Penaeus japonicus
TATACACACATATATACATACACACACAGACACACACATGTATGTATTATATATATATTTATAGATATACATATATACACACACACATAGAAATACATATATACAGGTATATGGCTATATATATATATATATATATATATATATATATATATATATATATATATATATATATATATATGTATGTATTCATGTACATCCATCTATCTAGCTAGCTAACCAGCTAGCTAGCTACCTACCTACCTATATATATATATATATATATATATATATATATATATATATATATATATATAGACACAAATATATTTTGTACTGTATATGAATTTATGCATATCTATCTATCTATCTACCCATATATATATATATATATATATATATATATATATATATATATATATATATATTTATATATATATATATATTATATATATATATATATATATATATATATATGCAAACACACATGCAGACACACACATGTGTATATATATATATATGTATATATGTGTATATATATCTATCTACCTATATATATGTATATATACATATGTATATATATGTATATATATACATTATATATATATACATATATATACATATATATATATAATATATATATTATATATATATATATATATATATATATATATACTGTATATATGTATACACACATATATATGTATACATATATACATATTTATATTTATATATCTTTATATATACATCAATCTATACATATATACATACTCACACACAAATAGATATAATTGTATATAATTATATATCATATATATATATGTAGAATTATATGTATATATATAATGTATATATAATAATGTCTATATATATATATGTATGTATATATGTATGTCTATATATATTCATGTATTAATGTATATATATGTATATATATATATATATATATATATATATATATATATATATATATATATATATACGAGAGAGAGACAGAGAAAATTGAAGAGATAGACAGTGAGAAAGAAAAATAGATAAAGAGATTAGGCGGAAACACATAGTTACCTAAGCTTACTCATAAATTACAGCTTATAAGAATAAATACAAAACAGTTCTGCCGCCCTTGTCTGACCGGATGCCCTTCCTAGTGCCAACTGAGGTCAAGACTGGCGGCGCGAATGACCTCTACATTGAAAAGCAAAACTCACTGACTGACGGCAGTATCACAAAGGTCAATTTTCATCAGAAATATTACATTTAATATCATCATCATCATGAATGTAATCATGACTATTATCATTATCTTTACTTTTATTATCGGTATTACTATCATTATTACTATTACTCGTGGAATTTTATTTTTTTCGGTTTTCAAATACAATTTCGTTTTGGGGAGAATTAAGTTTCTTCAGTGATCGGTAATGAAAGTTACATGTCACCTCCATTATTTCCAAAGTTCATTGCAAAGTTGCACTGAAACGAGTGCAGCCAATATCAGGCCTCTCTTTCTATCATGGCACACAGGATTTACATAAGTATACATATAAATGTATATATATACATACACACAAATATATACATATATATATATTATAATTTATATATATATATTTATATATATATTATATAATTTATATATATATTTATATAATTTATATATATATGTATATATATGTATATATATGTAATATATATATATATATTATATATATATATATTATATATATATATATATATATATACATATATATATATATATATATATATATATTATATATATAATATATATATATTGTGTGCGTGTGTCTATCTATTATCTATATATATATATATATATGTATATGTATGTATGTATATATATTATACGTGTGTGTATGTATAAATATAATATATATATATATATATATATATATATATATATATATATATATATATATATATATATATTCATTTATATACACATGTACACATACACACACACACACATATATATATACATGTATATATAAGTATAATATAAATATATATATATATATATATATATATATATATATATATATATATATAAATATATACATATACATATATATGTGTGTGTATGTGTATTTGTCTGTGTGTGTATGTACATATATGTATATACATATATATATTAATGTGTGTTTGTTTGTGCGTTGATATTCATACTGATATATATGAATGTGTGTGTGTGCGCGTGCGTATGTGTGTCTATGTGTATATACGAACGCTAATGTGTGTGTATGTGTGTTTTAGTGTGTAGAACAAACACACACATTCATATATATCAGTATGAATATCCACGCACTATTACATGCGTCCTGTGCCGTTAACCTTTCAGAATAATTAATTCTAACGGATCACACGAACAGAAGAATCCTTGAATACTAGAATTTAATATCGTGGACACATTACTTGGGACTGAGAAAGCAATTATACCTGAAACATTCAAAAGTCACTAATCTTGCAACTTATGATAATCTCTACATTGCTATCGAGGAATTTGGTAATCAAATGATCTCACATTTAGATTCAGAAATTTATTTTTTATTTACTTGGAAGCTCAGATAATGAAATGTTAAAGTTTGTATTAGACAAAAACAGATATTATGTTACCGTTGATATCATGACGCAGCATTGACATTGTTTTTATTTTATTTTATTTCTATTTGTTTTTCTTTTTTTATTTTATTTTATTATTATTTTGTTTTTGTTTTTTTACTTTTATCATAATCATTATCATAGATGTTGATTTTATATATATATTGCTTCCATAATTGTTTCTTTTTTATTGTCAATGTCACTGTTACCAATGTCATTATAACCTTTTATCATTTTGGTAACACTATTCATTTAACATTATTTTCACATTGGAAGTATGATTAGTATATTTTTTTTATTACGGTGATTATTACAATTGTTATCATCATTATTTTTTTCTTCTTCCTTTCTTCCTTATCATTATTGCTGACTTAATAAGGATAATCATTAATGCTATTTTCTTCTGGTACTCCTGATAATAATGATAAAAATACTACTAGGAATAAGGATAACAAAAATTGCAATAATTATTAAAAACAATGTTGATATCAGATAGTTAGGCCTACCTTTCATAATCATTATTAATAACTTCATTATCCTCTACATTATTACTATTATCATGACTATCATATATTCAAGTAGAATATTATGTATTTTTATTGAAATGACAATAGTGATGGAAGAAATACTGCATATGAAAATATTGATGGTAATATGGTGACATTAACACCAATCCTCACAATATTAATAATTCTATGTCAACAGAGACCATAATCACTGTAAGAATGACAATGATGATATTTAAAAAGAGGAATTATAACAATATGAATGTTAGAAATAATAAAAATGTCAACAATCATAATGACATGATTAATGTCACTGTAACCACTATATCTATGACAATCGTATCAAAAGCTATTCCCAACTGAAGGATGCCAACAATAACAACAAAAACAACAAAAGTAAAAACAAAAACAATAGAACAGTAAAACAAAACAACACCTAAAAGGCACTTTTAATGGTAAAATTGGATATTTCCGTAATTGGTCCTTTAAATCTTAGTTGTATAACCTTATCACCATTAACAAGCAACATATCAGGAACATGGTATTATTTTCTTTATTTTCTCCTTTTTTAGTTTCATCTATAATTACTACTATAGGCCTATACCACCATTATCTCAGGATGATCGAACTTTACATAATAAACCAATAGTATTTTATTAATGTATTCCTTAAATTGAATTTGTTTATTTTCGCGCTTCGAGTTAATCGGCCATTCTCTAAATCAACATATGTCACACATACATAAGTGTCACAGGTCAGGTCAAAAGGTCTTGTTGTGAGTTGTTTCGAATACTCACGAATAATGAGGGAATGGAAATTGTAACTATTTCCTTAGTACGATGGATTCAGACAGACACGAGGCACTAGATGAGACAATGAGGACTTTTGTTTACAAAGAGGAAACGAGGAATGAGGGGATGATAAATAGGAATAGAGGAATGAGGGGATGAGAAATAGGAATAGAGGAATGAGGGGATGAGAAATAGGAATAGAGGAATGAGGGGATGAGGAATAGGAATAGAGGAATGAGAAATAGGAATAGAGGAATGAGGGGATGATAAATAGGAATAGAGGAATGAGGGGATGAGAAATAGGAATAGAGGAATGAGGGGATGAGAAATAGGAATAGAGGAATGAGGGGATGAGAAATAGGAATAGAGGAATGAGGGGATGAGAAATAGGAATAGAGGAATGAGGGGATGAGAAATAGGAATAGAGGAATGAGGGGATGAGAAATAGGAATAGAGGAATGAGGGGATGAGAAATAGGAATAGAGGAATGAGGGGATGAGAAATAGGAATAGAGGAATGAGGGGATGAGAAATAGGAATAGAGGAATGAGGGGATGAGAAATAGGAATAGAGGAATGAGGGGATGAGGAATAGGAATAGAGGAATGAGGGGATGAGAAATAGGAATAGAGGAATGAGGGGATGATAAATAGGAATAGAGGAATGAGGGGATGATAAATAGGAATAGAGGAATGAGGGGATGATAAATAGGAATAGAGGAATGAGGGGATGAGAAATAGGAATAGAGGAATGAGGGGATGATAAATAGGAATAGAGGAATGAGGGGATGATAAATAGGAATAGAGGAATGAGGGGATGAGAAATAGGAATAGAGGAATGAGGGGGTGAGAAATAGGAATAGAGGAATGAGGGGATGATAAATAGGAATAGAGGAATGAGGGGATGAGAAATAGGAATAGAGGAATGAGGGGGTGAGAAATAGGAATAGAGGAATGAGGGGATGAGAAATAGGAATAGAGGAATGAGGGGATGATAAATAGGAATAGAGGAATGAGGGGATGAGAAATAGGAATAGAGGAATGAGGGGATGAGAAATAGGAATAGAGGAATGAGGGGATGATAAATAGGAATAGAGGAATGAGGGGATGATAAATAGGAATAGAGGAATGAGGGGATGATAAATAGGAATAGAGGAATGAGGGGATGAGAAATAGGAATAGAGGAATGAGGGGATGAAAAATAGGAAAGGAGGAATGAAGGAATGATATAATGAGTAATTAGAAATGAGGAGAGAGGGAATTACAAAGTGAGAAATTCGGAATGAGGAATGAGGCGACACAGTCTATGGTATTAATTACTAGGAAATATCTCTTGGTAGGCAATGTTAAGGATAATAATTGGATTAATAATATGAACAGGAAGAATAAGAGCAATTAAACAACAAACAGTAATGAACAAAAACATAATAACAAAGAAAACAACGATAATGATAAAAATAGTAATGATAATAATGTAATGGTAATGATAACAAAAGTGTACTACTACTCGTTGTAATAACACAAATAATGATGATAGTTACAATGATCTCAATAATAACTATCCAATTGTGATGATATTAATAGCATTGTTAATTAAACTGATCAGGTGATAATAATAAATTTGATAATGATGCTGACCACAAGCATAACTAATGTTGATAATGATGATTATCACCATCATCATTATATGAACAACATTAAAAAGACTATGATATCGATGGTGATAATGAATATAATCGCTGCATAGGAATAAAAATTTGAAAACACCAACACTTTCACCTTTTATTTACTTCTGAGTTAAATATTTTAGCCGAGTCGGTTTACGAGTAATTTAAGTAACATGACTTGGTTCTTATAGTTTCACTGCAGAACAAGAATTAAAAAAACTTAATGATAACAGTAACTGGAGTAGGGACAGCAATCGTAAGATTTAGGTAAATATTAAAAGAAAAATTATCAAATGGTAATTATACTAGCCTAAGTTTCTCCATAAAAGAAATGTCAATTAATAATGCTAAAGTAGTGGTATTACGAAGTAATGTATTGTCAGGTTTGAATAAAAAAAAAATAGTCGGTTAAGTCGACGACCTGATCTGCTTTCGAATGCACACTACTTCATTTTTAACTTTAAAAAAAACTAACGCAAATCAGGACAACAAAACTTTTAATAAAAGTAAATTAATATAATCTCCAGCTTCATGAATGACCAGAATATACTGAAACAATGGAATTAATGACAGTCGATATTAATAAAACAGCCATTTTCTCTTGGCGGGAACATATTCCCAGCTTATTTTTCTAAAACATTTTATGAAATATCTGTTAACTTTTTTTCATTTTTGGGAGATCTGTTTTTTCTTCATTATTTTCATTTTCTTACAGAATCTGTCTTGTTTTTCCATATAACCTTTCCGTAATTAAGCGGTTTAAGTTCATTACATTTCGTGGTTTATCGTTTACATAAAAAATCATCATAACACATGTATCTGTCGAACAAATGTATATTAGTAAAAAAAAAAAAAAGTTTTAATTCTACAAGAGATGTAACCATCTGCAATACGACACTGCAATTCGGATGTCTTACGGTCAGCTAATCATAGCCGAGCTGTCAAGTGCCGTTTTGCCTCGATAAAAAATATATATATATTGAAGCATTAGACTGATATAATCCAGCGCTACGCTACAAGTCAAGTGAAAATTGGGTCAATACTCACGAGATCATAACCTTTGAGTCTGGCTGTCGTAAAGAAATAAAGTGGCTTAAGAAAGACACTATACCTACAAAGTATATCCAGATCTAATCACTAAATAGATTACAATCTATCACAAAAAATACCAGAGAAATAGTCAATTATTATGGTAATTTATGTAAAAAAATATTTCTAAAAACATCTCTGATTATTTTCTCACTTATAGTTTACATATATTACTTACTGAGGACGTAGAGGTATTGTCGAAATCGTAGAGATGATCAGGCAATTAGTTGACATGACGAATTAATCCTAGAAAACATTGCGTTTGGCTTGTGTGACCTGTTTAGTCCCACTTCCTGTTTATTGTCAGCGTTACTGGGAAACACTCCCAACGGTAAAAGCTTATCAATATTAGCAAATATTAGCAACAACAATAATAATAACAACAGCAGCAGCAACAGTGGTAACAGTCGTAGTGATGGTAACAGTGCAGGTAGTGATGCAGTAACTCAGATCATAAGGCTGGCTAACAAACAGCCTTCTGCGACGCAAATGTATGTTTATGTCGCTGGTGTTACCAAATTAGGCTAAAGCTAATAATGTTTGGATGATTATTTTAAGCTGTTTGTAGTCCAGTTGGTACGTCTGAAGAGGTCGTGCCTTGAATTTCTATGAAGGTTACAATAAATATAGTTTACAAGAGTCATCTTGAAAATTAGTTTAAAAAAACAAAAACAAATGGGCGTTTTTCTGGAACCAAAACGTTAACTACAAATCATTTCTTTCTCACGGTATTAGACAGTACATATCGGTTGGTTCGATTTTAGATTTATTTTCCGTTCATCTTTGATGTAATGTCTCATACCACCCTAAAGGAACCAACAAAAGTACTTGTTCGGATAGTTACGGGCAAGTAGGCAC
>NW_028234418.1:36787259-36789759 GCF_977035675.1 Penaeus japonicus
ATTAATAATAGTTATATTATCAACAATAATATAATTATTAATAATAGCAAAAATGATAATCATAACATTTAATGCAGGAAGAATATGCAGTTCGAACGACTACTTCTGAGATCTTTTGGATTAGTAAATAAAACAATTATGAAGATATGCCATCTATAATTATCTAACATTCCGTGCCATTATTAATTCCATATCCTAAGAACCAACAACAAATATAAATGTTCCAAAGAACATATGAAAATGATATACAAACTGTATGATATGATTCTGTTAATTACATGACACCCGACTCCCTAAACTAACATGAAACAAAAACAACAATAAACATTTAGAATACAAACAAAACCGATTCCTGATTTCTACATAATATATATATATTTTCATGGCGTGTTTTGTTCTCCGGCTAAAACTTGTACGAGGAACGACTAATTAATTAACTACATAAAGCAAAATCTTCAATAGGCATGAAATACTTTTTCTTACAGTGACTCATCAAAAATGTTCCACAAAAACTTCTTGGTGCTTAAGGATAAGCCAGATTAACGTAGCTGATGCTTCGCCGGGCTTATGCGCACTATAGCGAGCTTCCCTGTGTCAGTAACTGCTGCCTCAATCTCAGCTTGGTCTTTATCCGCCGTAGTGCCCAACCACAACAGTAACAGTGAAAACTCACGAGCTTAACAGTGAAAACTTACAAGCTTAACGGTGAAAACTTACAGTGAAAACTTACGAGCTTAACGTTTAAACTCACGACCTTAACAGTGAAAACTCACGAGCTTAACGGTGAAAACTCACGAGCTTAACAATGAAACCTCACGAGGTTAACAGTGAAAACTCACGAACTTAACAGTGAAAACTCACGAACTTAACAGTGAAAACTCACGAACTTAACAGTGAAAACTCACGAGCTTAACAGTGAAAACTCACGAGCTTAACAGTGAAAACTCACGAGCTTAACAGTGAAAACTCACGAGCTTAACAGTGAAAACTCACGAGCTTAACAGTGAAAACTCACGAGCTTAACAGTGAAAACTCACGAGCTTAACAGTGAAAACTCACGAACTTAACAGTGAAAACTCACGAACTTAACAGTGAAAACTCACGAGCTTAACAGTGAAAACTCACGAACTTAACAGTGAAAACTCACGAGCTTAACAGTGAAAACTCACGAGCTTAACAGTGAAAACTCACGAGCTTAACAGTGAAAACTCACGAGCTTAACAGTGAAAACTCACGAGCTTAACAGTGAAAACTCACGAGCTTAACAGTGAAAACTCACGAGCTTAACAGTGAAAACTCACGAACTTAACAGTGAAAACTCACGAGCTTAACAGTGAAAACTCACGAACTTAACAGTGAAAACTCACGAGCTTAACAGTGAAAACTCACGAGCTTAACAGTGAAAACTCACGAGCTTAACAGTGAAAACTCACGAGCTTAACAGTGAAACCTCACGAGCTTAACAGTGAAACCTCACGAGCTTAACAGTGAAAACTCACGAGCTTAACAGTGAAAACTCACGAACTTAACAATGAAAAGTCACAACCTTGGACGGGACTCGATCTGCCGACTGTGAGGCCTGCGCGCTACCATTGTATTAGCCTGACGAGGTACACTAATGTAATTAATGAAATTTATTGAAATGACTAAACTGATGATTCAACGGGGCCGGTTAGAATGATCGTGCAACTCACTCGCGTTTATAGGTCTCATCCTGCCCCGGTTGTTATAACGAAACGTGCTTTTGAAAGGCACTGTTAGCGAAAGGTATACACGTAATATCCCCAAGAATAATAACAGCTGCAATATTTAACTGTAGTATGTAATAACAACCATAGAAGATTGATTTTGAGATTGAGAGAAAGAAAGATAAAAAGAGAGAAAGGCAGAGCGTACAGAGATACGACATGTAAATTTTGTATCAATATATACGTAGATACATAAGGTTAAAAAATGGGCATCTGTGAACTAGATGGATATAATACAACAAACAACAAAAAAACAGATAAACTTTCCATTCGACTCTCAGACAATCGGATATTACAATCATAATCAGGCAGTACCATTGATCATCATAAATACATAACAAATGTGAATATGAAAAAAAAAAAAAAAAATCACCAGTCACGATCTCCGATTATCAACCTTACCGTAAGTTCGAAAATCATAGAATATTGCATATTACTTCCGACGTTCATGCACAGTACGCATTTTGTCTTGTTATTCCGGACGTGATTGCCATGCAGGTCGAAGCGCCCCCTTCTCTCTCCTATGCTAATTTCCCTCATATATTCTCCCTCCTGTTCTGCATTTGAGTCTGTTAATGCATCTATTGCAATATTCTATGCTTTCTCTCCATCATTTTTCCTACTTTTATTCAGGACGGCTATTCAACTACGTGTTTCTGTCGTACCGTGCATTTTGGTCTTGTACCCTAAATGGCGTTGGAATTTCTTTTCTGAAATTCACTCAATCTTTACCTTTTGAATTAATTGTCCTG
>NW_028234418.1:36797259-36799759 GCF_977035675.1 Penaeus japonicus
TTTAAACACGAACGATCTTTTTTTCAATCTGTCGATATTAGAAGACTCCTCATGGGATTCTCATTGCAAATTTGTGGTTGCATACTATCCATTCACGATAGAAAGAACGGTAATGCATGTGCCGTGCTGAGTGCTTGCAGAGGTAGTTTATAGTTGCCTTATGAAGACATCAGAAGCCACGCGTGATTACATGCTCTCCGAAAACAAACTCTCGTTTAAGACTTTTACAGCCATGACTCGGATCGTTGGTTTTACTTAATGGTTTCGACCAAGTGTTTTCGCAGACTCCCGCTGTTGCAAGGTCCCGCCTTTGCAACAGGAATACGAAGCCCATACTCTTTCAATACGATGTACATTGTGAGATATGCTGTTCTAATTCTCAATTCTATTTCTTTGCCTCCTGTTAGGTTGGATTTCTTATAAAAAAAGACTATAGTAGGGGAGTAATATGTGAAATTTCTCTTAACCTAATGAAGGCTGGTCAGTCAGTCGTCTTGGTATGTAACAGCTGTGCTCCTGGATATCACACAGAAAGGATTATCTATCTATCTATCTATCTATCCATCTATCTATTTATCTATCTATCTATCTATCTATCTATTTATTTATCTATCCATCTATCTATTTATCTATCTATCTATCTATATATATATCTATCTATCTATCTATCCATCTATCTATACACACATACACATGTATATATGGGTGTATATATGAAAACTATGCCCTTTAAGGTGAGTATATCGGACGCCGGAGAAACCTTATCAGAAAACTAACCTTATCAGCCGAGTAACGATGCCAAGAGGAAGGTGATTTAAGGCTAAGGACATGGGCGTGACTCGCAAGAGGGCACTGTGGGTTGAATCATCATTATGTCTCATAATCGACTGGAAGCTAAAGTAAGAAAAAGGCGCTGCTGCTCGTTTGCCCCATGAAGGCCTTACAGCATCCTCTTCTGCAACTTATATTGTTGCTAAATTCATTGCTACATCA
Source organism: Penaeus japonicus (assembly GCF_977035675.1). Lineage (NCBI taxonomy): Eukaryota > Metazoa > Arthropoda > Malacostraca > Decapoda > Penaeidae > Penaeus > Penaeus japonicus. The sequence goes on from NW_028234418.1 coordinate 36,798,253, forward strand.
TACGTCTCATCTTTTCCCTCATGGTTCAGTGAGTAGTCTCCTTCCTCATTCCATTTGGTCACAGCATATTTGCGTTTTTGTTAATGCAGTGGCGTTATCTTGTATAATTTGTGTAGTTGCATATGTTGGTATAAGTAATTTTAGGGTCCTGTTAATGACCTTTGAGTACGAAAAACTCAACTGTTTCATCTACATCTTTTATAAGTGAGTAAATACTAGTATAATGACTATTATATACATATACGTAAACATATATATATATATATATATATATATATATATATATATATATCCATATATATATATACTCATTATATAAATAAATAAATATTTATATATATGTACACACACACACACACACACACACACACACATATATATATATATATATATATATATATATAATATATATATATATATATATATATGTATGTATATATATATATATTTATATATATATATACATATATATATTTATATATATATATATATATATATATATATATATATATATATATATATACGTATATATGCGTGTGTGTGTGTGTATCATTCTCTGTTATTTCGACGACCTTTTCCAATTCCCTAATCTATCTCTCATCAATATCCTTTACTTGCTCCACCTTTCTCTCGCCCCCCCCCCCATCTTCCCCTCGCAAGCGGCGCTACTGGCACCGAGGGCGACTCCGCAAATAAATTGAGAAACCTCCTTGTCCGGCGACGGGGCGGCAGTGGGAGGAGCCGCATGTCCCACTGCCACATCACCTTGACACTGCTCACGTCCGAAGTTTCTCGCCAAATGTCAGTGGAGCCTCGGGTCGGTGGGTGGGTGGGCGGGCGGGCGGGCGGGCGGTTGGGCTGCCCTGCCCTCGTGCCCGGTCCCTCCGCGGTGACGCAAGCCGGGTCGGCGGTCGGTGGTTGCTGGCGCCGCCGCTCTCGCTGCTTCGCCCCCGACCGATCTATCGGCGATCTATCGGGGTTCTTAATGGTGATTTTAGTTATTGGATATGTCAGTATCTTTCCACTGCCTGCACCATTTAGTCAGGTATCGGTTAATTTCATCTATATTTATATTATTGCGCAAGTTTATTTTTGTTATATGTTTGTTCAGATTTTATTTGTCTGCCTCTGTCTATCTGTATCAACCCCTCTTTCTCTCGCGCGCGCATATACACACATATTTTCACACACACACACATACATACATATATATATATATATAGATAGATAGATAGATAAATAGATAGATGTAGATAAACACACACACACACACACACACACACACACACACACACACACACACACACACACATATATATATATATATATATAGATAGATAGATAGATAAATAGATAGATGTAGATAAACACACACACACACACACACACACACACACACACACACACATACACACACACACACATATATATATATATATATATATATATATATATATATATATATAGATAGATAGATACATAGATAGATAGATAAATAGATAGATGT
>NW_028234418.1:36809759-36817259 GCF_977035675.1 Penaeus japonicus
AGATTATGGAAGAAGGCAAATGAAGTAATATGAGGTTCAGTGAGGTTATATGAGGCTATGTGGTTACTAGTGTCAATCTTCCCCGAGCATCAACAGTAGCCCGTCACTGGATGACCTATTGTGCAAGTTGCATATTCCAGATTCAGAAAAATCTTGCAACTGTGAATTTTTTTTTATGTTTTTTTTTTCTCCGTTTTAATCTCTAAAATGTATTAGTCAAATCACGGGGGCTTATTCAACAACGGTCGACTAATGACTTGCTGGATATTTCATGACAAGTCGAAACTAATGTAGGTATTGGGACGTTCGTAAGGATCATTGATTTGTGGGTATGGTGGGAGCCAGTAGGCGGGCGTGGGGGCTGTCCTGTGCTTAGCGTGGCCCGGTGCGACGAGTGGGTCGATGGCGCGAGTCGTGAGAGAGAGAGGGACGAGAGCGTGAGGGCTCGGGAGCGGAGCGAGAGAGAGGAGCGCGCGGGCGAGGTCGAGAGAGGGAGCTAGAGGGCGAGTGCGCGAGACAGAGGGACGAGAGAGAGGGAGCGGGCGAGCGCGGGCGAGCGCGGGCGCGGGCGAGGCCGATCGCGACGAAGCGCGCGCTGGCGGTCCGGCGCGGGTCGGAGCTTCTCTCTCTCTCGCGCGAGTGCTCGCTCGCTCGCTCTCGTTGCCGGTCTCTGCGCGTGAGCGCCTTTCTGCTCTCGCTCGCGCCCGCGCTCGATCTCTGTCCTCTCTCTCTCTCTCTCTTTTCTTTATCTCTTCTCTGCTCGCCCGTCTACTCTATCGCTATCTCTCTATCCTCCCTCTCGCGCTCTCTCGGTCTATCGCTGTCTCTGTCCCTCTCGCGCGCTCTCTTCTCTCTCTCGGTCTCATTGTCTCGGTATCTCTCTCTCTCTTTCTGACTCTGTTCTCTATCTCTGCTCTGCCCGCCTCTTCTCCTCTCTTGCTCTCTCTGTCTATACGCTGCTCTCCTCGTTCTCTCGCGTCTCTGGCCTCTCGCTCTATCTCTTTCTCTATCACTCCTCTATCTTATTCTCTCCGGTCAGTAGAATATTAGATTTATATACCTAAAGGAGTCTCTTGTCAACGGGCCCCGTGTTGTGGAGTGTAATCGAGTAGGGTGGCGTTTTGAGTTTTTAGTTGAGGTGGTATCTGTGGGGTCGTTGCTCGCACGGTCACTCACTCTTAGTCGTAATCGATTCCATTCACTCTATCTCACCTCTCACAATCTCTCAACACTCTCACAACTCCAGAGTGTGAGTATTTTTGAGATTTATATAGAGATTATATATTAGATAGTTAATATATGTTTTTATACGTGGACCATATATAGATCGATATCGATCGATTATCGAGCGATTGTATGTTTATTGTAAATAGTATATATTATTTGATATATTAAGATATATATATAGATTTAGAAATGTTTATATATATTTATAGATATTTAATATATTTAGTTATAGTGAGAGTTTTTTATAATATATATATAGATATATGTTTTAGATGTTACACATTGCAATCATATTTACATTACTATGTACGTTTGTATATATAGATTATAGATATGATATATAGATATATATGTAAATATTAAATAAGATTATGACATTAGTAGGTTTGTGAGTGTTTGATTGATAGTATAGTTTTTGAGAGTATAGAGTATTTTTCGTGATTATGTTGAATGTGATTTGTGATATATATTGAGTTGATTTTTACGTTCACATTACATTTATTTTGAATTGATATGAGTGAGAGTTGTGTGATTGTGTGTGAGAGTTAGTTTTTGTGATATTTATTGATTCTTGATGTATTACAACTCACTCCACTCTCTCTCTCAATCATCTCTCTCTCTATACACAAAATATATATATATATAATATCTATATATTTATATATATATATATTTATATATGTATGTATGTGGTTTATATATATATATATATTTATTAATATTATTATATTTTATTATATATATATATATATTATAATATATTTATGTATGTATATACATATATATATATTATAAATATATATATATATATTTATATATATATATATATATATATATTTATACCGATACATACACACGCACACACACACCTCCACACCACACAAACACACACAAACAACACACACACACACATATATAGATATATATATTTTTTATAATATATAATAAATATATATATATTACGATTGCCTATATATATGTGTTTATATATATATCATGTATATATATATTATTTATTATATACATATAGATATATATTATATTTTTATATATATAATATATATATATAATAATATACATGCCTATATTTAATCATATGGTATATATATATTTTTGTATATATGTATATATATACAAAATATATATATATACTATATATTATACCTATGTATATATTGTTAAATTATCTTTATTATTATATAATATATACATATATTGTTAGATAGTTATAGATAAATATAGGCATGCATGTATATATATATATATATATATATATATTATTTCTATATATATATATATAATATTTATTTATATATTTATTATAATTTTATATATATATATATATAAAAGATTAAGGCATGCATGTATATATATATATATATATATATATTTATATATATATAATATAATAGAAGTATGTGTATATATACATACATTTTATATATTTATTATTTTTTATATATATATATATATTATATATTTTGTATCGTGTATATATACATAATATATATATTTATATATATATATATATAGATATATATATATATATATATATATATATATATATATGTATTTTCTTATACCATGCCTATATATATGTGTTATATATGTATGTATATATATTTATTTATTATATATATTACATATATTCTATACTATATCTCATCTATATATATGTATATATGTATTATATATACATATATATATATAAAGATATTATATACGTATTATTATATATATATATATGTATATATATATATGGTGTGTGTGTGTGTGTGTGTATATATATATAGTATATATATATATATATATATTTATATATATATATATATTGTATATTATGCATTATATATATATATTTATATATAATATATATTATAGATGCTTATATTATAGAGATAATATTATTTATATATATATATCTTTTTTATACTTTTATATATATATATATGATTCACACACACACACACACAACACACACACACTTACACCCACACACCACACACACACACAAACTTTTATATTTATATATATATATATTTATTTATATATCTTTATATATATTTATATATTTATACATCACACACAACACACACACACACACACCAACACACACACACACACAACACTTATTTATATTATATATATTATTTATATTTATATAATATATATATATAAATGGACATATTGTATTCATATGACTTTATACGACTTCTCTTTCTCTCTTAGTATTTCAGTTATTTTTAAGGTCAAGTTGAAGTGCAAGCAGTTCAGTACTGAAACGGTAGGGGCGAAAACAGAAAAAAGTCCAGGAGGGAGTGAAAATCCCGTCGATATGACCTCTTACGCCAGAAATTGACTCAGGAGCTGTTCCCTATCGGAGTCCATTGAAGCCGTCCTCTTTAACATGAAAGTCTTCTTGTTAATGGAGTTACGTTGTGTGGGGAAAGGATGGCATGATTTTCAAAATATGTCTTTGCTTTTTTTATTAAGACCTGTTGCTCGGTTAATTTTATGTATTCTTTGAAATATAACTACGATTTATTTTTTTTTTTTTTTCGAGGCGAAGAGGTTAAAGAAATTTTAATTCGTGTACGCTTCATGCGAGATGTAATATTGTCCATCCCTTATCTCCGATCAGTTGATAAGAGAGAAAGGACTTTTTGCAACTCTCCCTATCGCAAGTTCCGATATACAATATTCGAAAGAGATTACCACAGGTTATCTGACAAATCAAGGTGTTAAATGACCTGTCTCTACGGTGACTTCACAGAAAGAATGGAAGAATCCGGAACGTATTGATGGTTTCGACTGCCTCCTTTTATTTTAAGTCCTCTTGGCGAGTCATAATTTATTTACGTAACCAGGGCTCCAGCGTCATTTTTTCCCCCTGTTTCGGAGGGGTAACATTGAAGCTCAAATCGAAAGAGGAAACTGGGAATTCACTTGATAACTAGAACCATCTTTGACTCCGCCAACACGTGGATTTAATGAGGAATTGGTGATGCACAGCATAAGATAATATCAGGAAGAAATAAAAAGTTCCAAAAAGAAATTGAAAAAAGCTCAAAGTAAGAAAAATCCAACGTGATATCACGTGGATCCGCTGGTGGGAATCCTTTTTTCGCTCTCTCTTTCTCTCTCTCTCTCCCTCCCTCCCTCCCCCCCCTCCCTCCCTCGCCCCCCCGCCCTCCCTCTCTCCCCACCCCCCCCCCCCCCCCCCCCCCCCCCCCGCCCCCACCCCCCCCCCCCCCCCCCCCCCCCCCCCCCCCCCCCCCCCCCCCCCCCTCCCCCCCCCCCCCCCCCCCCCTCCAACATACCAAATGGCGCCCCCCGAAGCAAAGGGGCCGAAGGGGTAGGTGGCCGAGCAGTGTTAAGGGGAACGGCGGGACGGGAGGACCGACTGGTGGTCATCCTTGCTCCAGATCCCTACAGGAGCACCTTGGGACACATGACTGGAATTGTTGTTGACGCTGATGGGGCGCACAGGAGTTGGGTGGTGTTGGGTAACGGAGGGCGCCGACGAGGTAAAATAGGAGAGAGAGAGAGAGAGAGAGAGAGAGAGAGAGAGAGAGAGATAAAAAAAAGTGGAAGCTGGTGAGAACTACTCCCTTACTGGTGGAGGACAAGGGGGTTGTGGGGGAGAGAAAGAAAGAGGGAGAGAAGTGGATGAGGGAGTTGATGATGGTGAAGGATTATGTAGGAAGGATTGTGGAGGAGAAGGAAAGGAGAGGAAGGGGAGGAAAAGGGGGGAAATAAGAACGAAAAAGAGAATGGGATAGAAAAAGGAGGGGGAGGAATGAGACGCAGATCTCTATGTAGGTTAAGAGTAAGAATGAGGGGGAGGCAAGTGACGTCACGTAGTGGGACATCATGATCACTTGGTGGCACTGACATCAACACGCAATCGTTTATTGATTGTGATAGGACTGATCGCAGGCCTGATCTTATGAGTAACTATTATCTTTTGTATTCCTAACGATACTGATATTATTCTTAACGAAATCTCGTCGGGATATGAATATTTTGATTTAATTTAAATTTTTAGTATGTAATACATTTCATTCCTACACTACTCAGACACAGGGACACACTCACAAGAACACGCACGCACACACTCGCCACACACACACACACAAAAACAACAACACACGCACACAACACACACACGCATATATATATATATATATATATATATATATATATTTATATATTTATATATGTATCTATATCGATTATTATCTATTTACATGTATGTATAATATATATATAATTATAGGTATATTTAATGTATATATATGCATTTGATATATTTATTACATATATTTTTTATATTTATATACCTATAATTTTTTATATTTATTTATTTCTCATATATTGAATATATATTGTGAGGGTGTGTGTGTGTGTGTGTGCTGTGTGTGTGGGGGTGTGTGTGTATGCACTTTTATATATATATACTATATTATATATATATATAAGATATATATCATCATACCATATAGACATTTATATTATTTTTATATTTATATTATAGTATTATTTTTTATATATATGTATATTTTATATTGTTATATATGTATATATCTTATATATTAATATTTATATATATATATATATATAAATATATATATATATATTTATTTATATGTATATATACATTAAGATATATATAATTTAGTTAAGCATATTTATATTATATATCATTTATATATATATTTTTTATATATATATATATATATGATATTTTTTATATATATGCCACACACACACACACAACACATATATATACACCATATATATTACATGTATATAGATAATACATACATATATATATATATATATATATATATATATATATGTATATATATATATTATATATATATTATATATATATATATATATATATATATATATATATGTGTGTGTGTGTGTGTGTGTGTGTGTATGTATACACATATACATACATACATATATACACATATATTCATGTGTGCATATGAGCATTTGCGTTTATATACGTGTGTGTGTGGGTGGGTTTGGCTGTGTACTTGTGCGTATCTGTGTGTGCCAGAGTCAACAGCAAAAAATAGATGTCATCCCTGAAATGTCGCCCTGTTATTGTTAATCCCTTTTATTGCGTATTACATGTAATGACACCCTTCGAATGTCATTCATTACGTTATAAACATTCTCCTACTGGTCGTGAGCCGTTGTTAAAAAAAAGGTAAAGGAACCGTTACCTTGAACCAGGCAAGAGTGAGAGCAAGTTTCCATGTTAATTTTCTTACTGTTTCTAGATCTTTCTCTTACTATATTCCTCTATTGTTTTTTTTCTCTCTCTCTCTTTCTCTCTCTGTCGACCTCTATATATATATATTTTTAGAATATATATAAACTATATATATACACACACCAACACACACACACACACAACACACACACGCACCACAACCACACACACAAACACCACTCACTCACACACACACACACACACAAACACGTGTGAGATATTTAGATCATATATAGATATAATATATTATATTTATAGATTTATATATAAAATATACTGATATATATAATCACAACATCATAACACACACACACACACACACTCAACAGACAATACACCAGACATATTATATATATATATATATTTAATTATATATATATATATATTCATACATTTATTTATATATATATATATATTATATATATATTATATATATATATATATATTTAGATATATACATATATATTACACACCATATAGTTTAGAATATCTTTCTTTTATATTATAATATTTATATAGATATATATATATTATATATAGGACACACAAACAAACACACACTCAAACATACACCCACACACATCCCCCCCACACCCACAACCAATACTAATGCCGATTCGTATTGCAACATTTATGCAAGAGAGATAGCCCCCCGCCCGCACCGGGACCGCGGAGCGTGCCGCCTCGGCTCCCGCTGCTTTGCATAACGTCGAGGCGAGAACAACAAAAAGGCCAAGAACGTGACAGCGATCTCGGAGAGCCTCCGTTCCACCTAGTCCCTTATGGCGACGGGGTGTTGCAGGAGACGCACGCTCTCCGCTCGACTTGGTGGAGGATGGGCACGGTGGTGGTTGTGGGCGGGTGGTGGGGTGTGAGGGGGGGGGGTTGGTGGAGGGCCGGCGTTGGCTGGGGTGAGGGGGGGGGGGTGAGAGGGGGGAATGGGTGTGAGGGGGGGATTGGTGTGGGCGGGTGGTGGGGTG
>NW_028234418.1:36869759-36872259 GCF_977035675.1 Penaeus japonicus
GCTTGGTGGTTCCGCTATTATTTACAAAATGGAATTCTGAAGAAAGAAAAATCCTTGACTAGAAAAAAAGACAGTCGGTCAAAATTATCTCTGTAAACAGTCATCCAAAATGTTGATGTCACAAATAGCTGTATGTTGTCTTCCTTTCTTTTTTCCAAACTTACATAATCAGAGAATCACAAGTGTAAAAGACACTTCAGGGCAATTGAAACGCTACTATGATAAAAAAAGATTCTATTTCAGTCATAAATAGAATAAATACATCGTTCATATAAGGATTTAGTTGGGACGACCGTAGAGGCTGGAAGGAGCGGAAACTTCATCGGAATCGTCGTTGCGGGCGCGGTTGCGGTCTTCCTCAGCGGCGAAGGCGATCTGGTCGAGGACGAACTGGGGGATTGGGTGGGGGAACTCGGGAGCCACTGGGAGGTGGTCACCCTGGGGCTGGAAACCGTTCTCGTCAGCCACGAAGCGGAGATGGATTTCAGTGCCGTCAGGAGCGGTGTAGCTGTAATGTTACAATTGACAAATTAAAACACAGTCAAAAGAATTCGATAGATATTTTCAGTAAAGCTAGATTATATTAAACTACGGAATTGGAGCTTCTTTAATTAACACTCACGAGTATTCTCCAGCCTTGATCACAGCATCCTCATCACCGTCAGGGGATCCAGCCTGGGAGAAGCTGATGCCGTTGGCAGCTTCGAAGTCGAAGTTGTAAGTTCCGTCTTCCTCATGGACGCGGTCGTCCTTGAGGATTGGGACGAACTCGACCTCCTCGCTGGACGCAGCACGTGCAGGAGCATCGTAGCTGTACTGAGGGGCGGCGACGGCCACGGCGGCGACACAGGCGAGGATCAGCTGTAATGACAAGAAATAAGTTGATTAGTATAAGACTGATAGAGAACTCTCTAAATTTATATAAAAAATTGAATGTGCAAAAATAAGACTGGAATAATGAATAACCAAGTCCATATTTTATGCATCGACCAAGGATTAGTTACTTACGAACTTCATGTCGATGTCTCAGTGGTTACTGGTGTTTGAGACACAATCACTTGGGCTTATATAGATCAAAGCGACCTTGCCGTGGACAAGGGCTAAAAAAGAAGAAAAAAAGGTCACGTAACGTCCATTTCCGCTCAAACTCAACCATCCCCTTCAAAAACTACATGTTTTGCTTATATGACTTTATTTTTATGTATTCTTTTGTAACACAGCATCTGCTTAGATTTGGAAAATGAAGATGATATACACGGTGAATATATCCATTCACGAATCTAAGCATTTTCGCGATATATATGTATATATATATATATATATATATATATATATATATATATATACATATATATGTATATAAATATATGTAAATGTATATATATATATATATTATATATATATATGTATAGATGTATAAGTGTTCACACACACATACATACATATATATATTATATATATATATATATATATATATATATATATATATATATATATATATATATATATACATATACATACATATATATATATATATATATATATATATATATACATACATATATATGTATATATAAGTATATGAATATATGTATATATATCATGAATCTATATATATATCCATACATATTTATATATATATAAATATATACATATATATGTATATATGAGTATATAAATATATGTATATATATATTTTATGTATCCATATATATACATATTCATATATATATATGTATATTTATATATATATATATATATATATATATATATATATATATATATTTATATATATATGTGTGTGTGTGTGTGTATACTTTCTGTGTATGTCATACCTCACCATCACTTGACAACGGGATAAGAATTGAAATATTTTTGTGCTCGATTGCTATTAATACGATGTATGAATAAAGTAAAAACAAAAAAATATATGTGGCCAATGTGTGTACGTCTGATCAACTACTGTGTCAGATTGACCAAATGAAATACGAGATATGTGTATGTGCGCCGTTATGATGGGAAGTGTAATTGAAACAATATATATATATATATATATATATATATATATATATATATATATATATATATATATATATATATATATATATATATATATATCCATATATGAATATATTTATATATACGTAAAATCAAAACTAACCATACGGAAAGAATGGTCATTTGGTTCTGGTGGAAGTTTTGGTTATTGTGTTCTTTCTTTTTTTTTTGTAATTCTTCTAGGTATTCTAAATGATTCCAGAACGATCAATCACATTATATAATATCAAAAGTGCTTTATAAATCTATGCATCTTCGAAAACAGTAGACGTTTCTGCTGAATTGAATTTTAATGTCGGAATGTATCACTTTGACACTGAATATAATGCTTAAATATGTTCTCACACCTTCGTCGCGGCATTTCATTCTGTGCTCAAAAAAAGAAAAAGAAAGAAAGAAAAAAAAATGGTGTAGGTAAAATTTCCAACTAGCTTTATCACTT
>NW_028234418.1:36894759-36897259 GCF_977035675.1 Penaeus japonicus
AACCCATTTTAGAAAATGTCTGACTTTACCAGGACCGATTATGAAATAGTAATTACATTCCACGAAGAAATCGCCTTAAAAATCGTTTTCAATCTCAACCTCTCAGAGGGTACTTACGAACTTCATGATGATGTCTCAGTGGTTACTGGTGCTTGAGACGAAGGCAGATTGTCTTATATAGAACAGGGAACGACCTTGCTTCAGACAAGGTTAAAAAAAAGAGACCCACCCGCAGCCGCAACCTTAACCTTCAAGGAACATTTACTTCTTTGAATCATCCTTTTTTTATTATTTTTTTTAAATTTTTGCTTTGTGAAAGCAATATATGTCTTTCTTTCACGAATACGTGTGGGAACAGCGAAATTCTTTGTTTATGTTTTGATTTGCACATAACGCCCTGGTAAATTACATAATTATTTCTACACACACACACACACACGCACAGCACACATGCACAACACACACACACCCATAAACACAAATACACACAACTCACTTCTCCCCCAACATTTCCTCGCCTTCCTTTCCCTCGCCTCTCTCTCTCCATACTCTCTTTCCATCGACCTTGCCTCACGCTTTTCACCAAATTTTATTATAAACTCTATTTTTTCTACATAAAATATCATACACATATTATTAATTTTTGTATAGGATATCATAAACTGTGAGAGTGATATTATACAATAGGAATGTGTTATTTATACGGTGTTTAGACGATATAACATGCACTATCTTCTATTAGAGGTATGGTGTATATGAATCTATTTATCTAATTATTAATATATGTGTATACACTCTTCATACACAGATGGATAGAGAAAGAGATAGATGGGGAGAGAGAGAGAAAGAGAGAAAGGAAGAAAGAGAGAAAGTGAGAAGAAGAGAGAAAGAAAGAGAGAGAGAAAGAAAGAGAGAGAGGGAGAGAGAAGCATCCCTCAATATACAGTCTGGTTACGTTCCTCGAAAATCTGTCGCAAAGTGATTAATCGTACAGCATTTAGCAGGGAGACTTGATAGAGACAAATCTATAGCCATTAGCAAAAGACAGAGAATTAATAATAAAAAAACTAATCATTAAGAAAAAATAAAAATAAAAGAAACTGAAATTAAAAAAAAGCCAAAGGAAAATTATATAAAATGGACGTTTTCTCCAATTGTATTTGATATCATAACAGAATCGTAAGACACTAGATCAAACTAAAAAACCTAGAGCCTAGTGACTCCCAGTAAGGGCTCATAGACGTATTCGAGAGCAGCGTGTGTGGGTTTTCTCTCCTCTGTGTGGCGTAGCAATCCAGTGATCGCACCATCAGCCAAAGATCGCATAATCGAACGTATGGGATAGTGTGCAAACACACACACACACACACACATACACAGACACACACACACACACACACACACGCACATGCACACACACACACACACACACACGCGCGCGCGCGCACACACACACACACACGCGCGCGCGCGCGCACACACAAACAGATGGAGTCTCAAACAAGAAACATTAATTCGCATCAAAGTGAAGGTAAATCTGACATGAGCCATGGGGCATGCTTTAAGGAAATATCCGAAATAGCAAGAAAATCGGAGCCTGATTAAATAAATGGATGGCTAAATTATTTCCAAGAAAATACTCAAAATAGATACTGTAGAAAAAAAGTAAGAAAAGTAACAAGAGAGGTGATAAGTGCCAGAACAGACCGAATATTTCACATATTTTATCACCCAGAGTACAAATTCTTGAACTTTTTATAGTTGCCTGTAGCAAGAATGTTTGCAAAAAGCAAAACACTTGAAACGCCGCGAATGGAATTTATGAAAGGAAGATCATTTAAAAAGAGCGAAATTAAAAAAAGATCATCAAACAGTTTAAATTCAGTTTAAGAGCAATATCATTGCAATACTTGCAATATCATCTTATTACTGTTATCATGTATATATATATATATATATATATATATATATATATATATATATATATATATATATATATATATACATATATATATACAGACATACATACATATATATATGTATATACATACATATATATATATATATATATATATATACATATATATATATACATATATATATACGTTTTTTTTCCATATTTTGTAATTAAGACTTTGAAGGCCAGGCAATACAACGAGTTAATTATTTATCTCTATTTTGACATTAAATAGAATAAATACATAGTCAACATTTAGATTTAGTTGGGGCGTCCGTAGAGGCTGGAAGGAGCGGAAACTTCATCGGAGTCATCGTTGCGGGCGCGGTTGCGGTCTTCCTCAGCGGCGAAGGCGATCTGGTCGAGGACGAACTGGGGGATTGGGTGGGGGAACTCGGGAGCCACTGGGAGGTGGTCACCCTGGGGCTGGAAGCCGTTCTCGTCAGCCACGAAGCGGAGATGGATTTCAGTGCCGTCAGGAGCAGTGTAGCTGTAATGTTACAATTGTCAAATTAAAACATATTCAAAAGAATTCAATAGTTT
>NW_028234418.1:36909759-36934759 GCF_977035675.1 Penaeus japonicus
ATTACTTTCTTGAATTTTAACCTTTCCCCATTACCACCGTATAAACAACAGACGACGTTAACCAAACCACCGGAAGGAAGGGACTATAAAGTATTTTAGAGCGAGGCGGTAGGTGATGGTGACAGTTCAAATGAGTTGAATTTGCGAAGGAAAGCTTTGCCTGGGCTTCAAACAATCACGGGTTCCAGTAAAGAGGAAGTTCTCTATAAACATAATCGAATAATACTATTTCTAATGTAATGAGAGTTATTATAACTTTATGTACATTTGATATAAAGCATAGATTCATGGTTGACTAGCAGTTACCACTAAAGCAAGGTGAACCATATATATTATTCTAACACATAGGCTACTATAAAACTATTAGAATGACACCGTCACTGAGACAACTTTTCTAACAACATAAAGTGTTATTACTAAATATTGAGGATGAGTATTGTGTTTTCTCATCATGGCAGCTCAGTACTGTCGGTCATGATGCTATCAGTGGCGAGAATTTGAAATTTTATTCAATATTATATATAAATTATGTGTATCTATACTTCAATAGCAAATATGAATTACGTTAGTTTATTAGTGCCACATAGTGAATGTCGCATCCTTGGTTGAGAGTACAGACTAAAGAGTCGTTTAGAGATGTTTCTGTATATATTGTTTTTGTTACATTGACTGGAGTGGAGCTTCTAATAGGAGCTAATTTCATTACAGCATGTTTTTGCAAAACAAGATTCCACGATAGGATGCGAGTGAGTATGATTATGTAAGTTACTCAGAAACGATGGTTTGATCTATTATGCGGTCTCGATGTGCAAATAAGCTATTTGTAAGTTTACTAAACTTTCACTGTTTATTGGGACTGATAGAATCGCACATATAACTCTGTATATCATCATTCTGAATAACAAAAACACAGATTTTCCTCCTACCAATCGGAATGTCCAGTGAAATCTTCCCACTTGTACCTCGCATCGTAATCAGATTAGTTTTGGGATACTGTACGTTGTAGAACGTTGAAAGATAATGCCAAATTATGTTGACGAACGTCTGATATTGTCAGATAGTGAGGCAAGGACACACACACCCATACACAGGGTGAGTGAGTTAGTGAATGAGTGAGTGAACGAGTGACTGACTGACTGACCGAACGAGCTCATGACAAGTGTGGCGAGAGAAGTAGGAATGTTTGGGAGGGCGGAGGTTCACACGAGGATGATCTGCATGCAAATAACTAAATAAAATGAGACAGAGGACGGACAGGAGGCAAAGCAGATTTGTACTGTGGAAGTTATTAGATTAGGTAAATAAATAAATAAATATATATATATATATATACATACATATATCCATATATATTTATATATATATATATATATATATATATATATGTATGTATATGTATATATATGTATATATGTGTATGTATATATACATATATATATATATATATATATACATATACATACATACATATATATATATATATATATATATATATATATATATATATATATATATAATATTTTAAGGTTATTAACACAGGATATTATTGATAAAGATTCTATTTCGGAATTAGATAGAATAAATAGATCATTCGAGCATAAATTTAGTTGGGGCGGCCGTAGAGACTAGATGGGGCGGGAACTTCGTAGGAATCTTCCTCAGCGGCGCGGGCAGCGGCGGCGTCTTCCTCAGCGGCGAAGGCGATCTGGTCGAGGACGAACTGAGGGATTGGGTGGGGGAACTCGGGAGCCACTGGCAGGATGTCGGACTGGGGCTGGAAGCCGTTCTCGTCAGCCACGAACTTGACATGGACCTCAGTGCCGTCAGGAGCGGTGTATCTGTTGTGTTGAATAAAAGAAAACATCAATCAAATGCTTCACGACTTTCCATGAAATTACATATGGCTCCCATGAGAGATACAATAGAAGCACTTACGAGTATTCTCCAGCCTTGATCACAGCGTCATCGTCACCGTCGGGAGAACCGGCCTGGGAGACACGGATACCGTTGGCAGCTTCGAAGTCAAAGTTGAAAGTTCCATCTTCTTCGTGGACGCGATCGTCCTTAAGGATTGGCACGAACTCGACTTCCTCGCTAGATGCAGCAGGAGCGCCATAGCTGTACTGAGGGGCGGCTACTTCCTCGCTAGACTCAACTGAAGGAACACCATAGCTGTACTGGGGAGCGGCGACGGCCACGGCGGCAACACAGGCGAGGATCAGCTGTTGTTACAAAGAGAATATCATTATAGATCCAGTTATGCCTCAACATTAACCTATGCTATAACGAGAAAACGTACTTAAACCATAAAAGCTTCTTTTCGATATATTATCTATTAAATAGATGTACTCATAGCAAAAATATTTAATGGGTTTGTTGAAACATCTACTTACGAACTTCATGTTGATGTCTCAGTGGATACTGGTGTCGGAATCAGTGTTACTGATCTTATATAGGTGGGTCTGACCTTCTCCCTCCATAGATCCCTTCCGGCGCCTGACCCTGGCAATGGCTAACCTTCACCTTCAGTAAATTCTGGGTGGTCAAATATTCCACGCTGCATATTTTTTTTTTGTATATATATACATACGCACACACACATTTATATGTATATATATATGCATATGTATATACATATATATGTGTGTGTACATGTATATATATGTATATATATAATATAAATATATTTATGTGTATTTCTATATTTATGTTCCTTTGTCGGTTTTTTTTTCAAGATATATTCAGGGATACAGAGAGAGGGAGAGAGAGCGAGAGAAAGAGAGGGAGAGGGAGTGAATAATTTGAATGTTTTCTCAGATAGTTTGTTTAGTTCATGGATTCAAGCAAAGGCCAAAATCTTAGAAATTAATTTGAGAAAGCAATGTCACTCAGGTGTTATTTTCCTCATAGCTAAAGTTGGTTAGACATTGTATGCGATATTGTATGCGTCATCCCCACCTCCTACATATAAACACACACACACACACAAAAAGTAAGTACGTAAACAATATTTATGTACACATATGCACACAGTATACATCTGTGAAACATTTTTCCTTTCACATACACCGAAGTATTTAAAGATATAGCGTGTTCTGCCCCCAGAGGATTCGTTCCCAGCACAGATAGGAGTTGATTTTCCACTTCTGTTTCTCTCTCTTCACCTGTTCCTGTGTTCTCTTCCATTTCTGTCGTCCTCTTCCCCGTCTCCAGTCAGATTCGTAAGCTAACAGCATGAATAATACTGAATGATAAAGTCCTGAAACATCAGTAAAATAATTCTCTTGAATTTGATCTTTTACCATTACCAGCGTATAAACAACAGGCGATTTAAACCAAACCACCGGAAGGAAGGGACCATAAAGCATTTTAGAGTGCGAGGCGGAAGGTAATGGTGGCAGTTCAAATAAGTTAAATTTGCGAAGGAAAGCTTTGCCTGGGCTTTAATTAAACACGGATTCCAGTATAGAGGAAGTTTTCTTTATCACCATCACACAATAAACAGCATCTGATAATATAATTTATAATTTAATGAAAATTGTTATAATTATATTTACGACATTTGATATCAGCCATAGATTCATGGTTGACTAGCAGTTACCACTAAAGCAAGGTGAATCGTATATCTCATTGAAGCACATTGGCTACTATAAAACTATTAGAGCGACACCGTCTCTGGGACACTTACACGGATCTCCCAATTTCTTTAACAACATAGAGTGTGTTACTACTGAGTACTGGCGATGAGTAATGTATTTTCCCATCATGGAAACTCATTACTGTCAGTCATAATGCCATAAGGGTCGAAAATTATTAATTTCTATTCACTATTTCATATAAAATAGGTGTATCTATGCTTCAATATCCAATATGAATTACGTCATTTTATTAGTGCCCCATAGTGAATGTCGCATCCTTGGGTGAGAGTACAGACTAAGGAGTCGTTTAGAGATGTTTCTGTATATATTGTTTTTGTTACGTTGACTGGAGTGGAGCTTCTAATAGGAGTTGATTTCATTACCACATGTGTTTACAAAAATAACATTTCACGATAAGACGCGAGTGAGCATGATTATGTAAATTAATGGCGCACCTGCTGCATCTAGCGAGGAAGTCTAGTTTGTGCCAATCCTTAAGGACGACCGCGTCCACGAAGAAGATGGAACGCCTGATATCGTCAGATAGTGAGGCAAGGACACACACACATACACAGACTGACTGACTGAGCTAGCGAGCTCATGACAAGGTTTGAAAATAAGTAGGACGGACAGGAGGCAAAGCAGATTTGTGTTGTGGAGGTTATTAGATTGGGTATATGTATATATATATATATATATATATATATATATATGTATATATATGTATATGTGTGTGTATATGTATATACATATTTTATATATATATGTTTAATATTTTAAGGTTGTTAACACAAGATGTTTTTGATAAAGATTCTATTTCGTAATTAGATAGAATAAATAGATCATTCGAGTATAAATTTAATTAGGGCGGCCGTAGAGACTAGATGGGGCGGGAACTTCGTAGGAATCTTCCTCAGCGGCGCGGGCAGCGGCGGCGTCTTCCTCAGCGGCGAAGGCGATCTGGTCGAGGACGAACTGAGGGATTGGGTGGGGGAACTCGGGAGCCACTGGCAGGATGTCGGACTGGGGCTGGAAGCCGTTCTCGTCAGCCACGAACTTGACATGGACCTCAGTGCCGTCAGGAGCGGTGTATCTGTTACATAATTTTTAAACGTTATTTCAAAATTCGGTTAGAACATGAAAAAGTAGGTCGATCATTATTCCTAAATGGTATGTTTTAGACAATATAAGGGATATACTTCGTTAATACTTACGAGTATTCTCCTGCCTTGATCACAGCGTCATCATCACCGTCGGGAGAACCGGCCTGGGAGACACGGATACCGTTGGCAGCTTCGAAGTCAAAGTTGAAAGTTCCATCTTCTTCGTGGACGCGATCGTCCTTAAGGATTGGCACGAACTCGACTTCCTCGCTAGATGCAGCAGGAGCGCCATAGCTGTACTGAGGGGCGGCTACTTCCTCGCTAGACTCAACTGAAGGAGCACCATAGCTGTACTGGGGGGCGGCGACGGCCACGGCGGCAACACAGGCGAGGATCAGCTGTTGTTACAAAGAGAATAACATTAAAGATTCAATCATGGTCTACTATGACTCACCATTGATGTGTGCTATAAGAAATCGTTCTTAAGCTGTAACATTTTCATTTCGATATATCATCTATTAAATAGATGTACTCATAGCAAAAATATTTAATGGGTTTGTTGAAACATCTACTTACGAACTTCATGTTGATGTCTCAGTGGATACTGGTGTCGGAATCAGTGTTACTGATCTTATATAGGTGGGTCTGACCTTCTCCTTCCTTAGATCCCTTCCGGCGCCTGACCCTGGCAATGGCTAACCTTCGCCTTCAGTAAATTTTGGTTGGTCCTGTATTCCAAGCTACATATCCTGTTTTCTGTATTTTTATGCATACATATATGCATGTATATGTGTATATATATATATATATATATATATATATATATATATATATATATATATATGTGTGTGTGTGTGTGTGTGTGTGTGTGTGTGTGTGTGTATGTGTGTGTATGAATTTATGTATGTGTTTTTATATAGATGTTCCTTTGTTTTTTTTTTGTAATACATATGAAAGTATTTCCATTCTATACATGCATATATTTAAACAAATAAGAAAAAGGCTAAATGATGGTCACTGAAACATTTCACTTTCGAAAGATGCGAGATTTATGTAGGTAGAGTTGCAGAGAAAGAGAGAGAGAGAGAGAGAGAGAGAGAGAGAGAGAGAGAATTGAAAGTTTTCTTAGATAGTTTGTTTTGTTCGTGTATTCAAGCAAAGACCAGAAACCTAGAAAGGAATTTCAGAACGTAATGTCACTCGGGTGTTCCTAAAAATCACTTATTTTCCTCATAGTTGGGTAGGCATCTACGATATTGAATGCGCCCCCCCCCCCCCCCCCCCAAAAAAAAAAAAAAAAAAAAAGAGGGGAAAAAACGTGCGTGAGTATGTAAAAACTATATATATGTGTATACACATGCACACAACATACATCTGTGAAACATTTTCCCTTTCATACATATCGAAGTATTTAAAACTATAGCATGTTCGATTGCCCACAGAGGATTTGTTCCCAGCAGAAGTAAAAGTTGTTTTCCCAATTCTGGTTCTCTCTCTTCACCTGTTCTTTGTATTCTCTTCTTCTGTTCTCCCTCCTTCCCGTGTCCAATCAGATTCAAAAGCAAACAACATAAATAATACTAAAGGATAAAATCTGGAAACATCAGTGATATCATTACTTTCTTGAATTTTAACCTTTTCCCATTTAACCTTTTCCCATTACCACCGTATAAACAACAGACGACGTTAACCAAACCATCGGAAGCAAGGGACTATAAAGTATTTTAGAGCGAGGCGGTAGGTGATGGTGACAGTTCAAATAAAATAAATTACAAAGGGAAGCTTTGCCTGGGCTTCAAACAATCACGGGTTCCAGTAAAGAGGAAGTTCTCTATAAGCATAATCGAATAATACTATTTCTAATGTAATGAAAGTTATTAAAACTATATGTACGACATTTGACATAAAGCATAGATTCATGGTTGACAAGCAGTTTCCACTAAAGCAAGGTGAACCATATATCTCATTCTAACACATAGGCTACTATGAAACTATTAGAACGACACCGTCACTGGGACAACTTTTCTAACAACATAAAGTGTTATTACTAAATATTGAGGATGAGTAATGTGTTTTCTCATCATGGCAGCTCAGTACTGTCGGTCATGATGCTATCAGTGGCGAGAATTTGAAATTCTATTCAATATTATATATAAATTAAGTGTATCTATACTTCAATAACAAACATGGATTACGTCAGTTTATTAGTGCCCCATGGTGAATGTCGCATCCTTGGTTGAGAGTACAGACTAAAGAGTCGTTTAGAGATGTTTCTGTATATATTGTTTTTGTTACATTGAGTGGAGTGGAGCTTCTAATAGGAGCTAATTTCATTACAGCATGTTTTTGCAAAACAAGATTCCACGATAGGATGCGAGTGAGTATGATTATGTAAATTACTCAGAAACAATGGTTTGATCTATTATGCCGTTACGATGTGGAAATAAGCTATTTGTAAGTTTACTCGTTTTATTGTTTATTAGGATTGATAGAAACACACTTATAACTTTGCATATCATTTCAAATAATAAAAACACACATACTCACCTTCAAAAGATCGGAATGTCCAGTGAAAACTTCCCACTTTATACCTCGCATCGTAATCAGATTATTTTTTGGATACTGTACGTTGAAATCCATTGAAAGATAATGCCAAATTATGTTGACGAACGTCTGATATTGTCAGATAGTGAGGCAAGGACGCACTACCCATACACAGGTGAGTGAGTGTGAATGAGTTGTTGAAACGATGCGTGACTGAGCTAGCGAGCTCATGGCAAGGTTTGAAGAGGGAGGGGCGGAGTATCACACGAGGTATGATGATCTGCATGGCAAATAACTAAATAAAATGAGACAGGGGACGGACAGGAGGCAAAGCAGATTTGTGTTATGGAGGTTATTAGATTAGGTAGATGTATATATATACATATAGATATATATATATATATATATATAATATAATATTTTATAGAGGTTATTAACACAGGATATTTTTATAAAGATTCTATTTCGGAATTAGATAGAATAAATAGATCATTCGAGCATAAATTTAGTTGGGGCGGCCGTAGAGACTAGATGGGGCGGGAACTTCGTAGGAATCTTCCTCAGCGGCGCGTGCAGCGGCGGCGTCTTCCTCGGCAGCGAAGGCGATTTGGTCCAGAACGAACTGAGGGATTGGGTGAGGGAACGCGGGAGCCACTGGAAGGACGTCGGACTGGGGCTGGAAGCCGTTCTCGTCAGCCACGAACTTGACATGGACCTCAGTGCCGTCAGGAGCGGTGTATCTGTTACATAATTGTTAAATGTTATTTCAAGAGTCAGAAAGAAAATGAAAAAGGTAAGCCGATAATTATTTCTAAATGGTATGTTTTTAGACAATATAGAGGATAAACTTATGTAATACTTACGAGTATTCTCCAGCCTTGATCACAGCGTCATCATCACCGTCGGGAGAACCGGCCTGGGAGACACGGATACCGTTGGCAGCTTCGAAGTCAAAGTTGAAAGTTCCATCTTCTTCGTGGACGCGATCGTCCTTAAGGATTGGCACGAACTCGACCTCCTCGCTAGATGCAGCAGGAGCGCCATAGCTGTACTGAGGGACGGCTACTTCCTCACTAGACTCAGCAGAAGGAGCACCATAGCTGTACTGGGGAGCGGCGACGGCCACGGCGGCAACACAGGCGAGGATCAGCTGTTGTTACAAAGAGAATAACATTAAAGATTCAATCATGGTCTACTATGACTCACCATTGATGTGTGCTATAAGAAATCGTTCTTAAGCTGTAACATTTTCATTTCGATATATCGTCTATTAAATAGGTGTACTCATAGCATACTCATAGTTTAGACGGTTTGTTGAAACATCTACTTACGAACTTCATGTTGATGTCTCAGTGGATACTGGTGTCGGAATCAGTGTTACTGATCTTATATAGGTGGGTCTGACCTTCTCCCTCCATAGATCCCTTCCGGCGCCTGACCCTGGCAATGGGTAACCATCGCCTTCGGTAAATTTTGGTTGGTCCTGTATTCCAAGCTACATATTCTGTTTTCTGTATTTTTAGGCATACACATATGTATGTATATATATATATATATATATATATATATATATATATATATATATATATATATATATATATATATATATGTGTGTGTGTGTGTGAATTTATGTATGTGTTTTTATATAGATGTTCCTTTTTTTGTAATACATATGAAAGCATTTTCATTCTAAAACATGCATATATTTAAACAAATAAGAAAAAGGCTAAATGATGGTCACTGAAACATTTCACTATCGAAAGATGCGAGATTTATGTAGGTAGAGTTGCAGAGAGAGAGAGAGAAAAAAGAGAGAGAGAGAGAGAGTAAGCAAAGAGACACAGAGAGAGTGAGAAAGAGACACAGAGAGAAAGAGAAAGAGAGTAAGAAAGAGACAGAGAGAGATTGAGAAAGAGACACAGAGAGAAAGAGAGAGAGAGAAAGAGAATTGAAAGTTTTCTTAGATAATTTGTTTTGTTCGTGTATTCAAGCAAAGACCAGAAACCTAGAAAGGAATTTCAGAACGTAATGCCACTCGGGTGTTCCTAAAAATCACTTATTTTCCTCATAGTTGGGTAGGCATCTACGATATTGAATGCGTCATCCCCCCCCCCCCCAAAAAAAAGGGAAAAAACGTGCGTGAGTATGTAAAAACTATATATATGTGTATACTTACATGCACACAACATACATCTGTGAAACATTTTCCCTTTCATTCACATCGAAGTATTTAAAACTATAGCATGTTCGATTGCCCACAGAGGATTTTTTCCCAGCAGAAGTAAAAGTTGCTTTCCCAATTCTGGTTCTCTCTCTTCACCTGTTCTTTGTATTCTCTTCTTTTGTTCTCTCTCCTTCCCGTCTCCAATCAGATTCAAAAGCAAACAACATAAATAATACTAAAGGATAAAATCTGGAAACATCAGTGATATCATTACTTTCTTGAATTTTAACCTTTTCCCATTACCACCGTATAAACAATAGACAACGTTAACCAAACCGCTGGAAGCAAGGGACTATAAAGTATTTTAGAGCGAGGCGGTAGGCGATGGGGGCAGTTCAAATGAGTTAAATTTGCGAAGGAAAGCTTTGCCTGGGCTTCAAACAATTACGGGTTCCAGTAAAGAGGAAGTTCTCTATAAACATAATCAAATAATAGTATTTCTAAAGTAATGAAAGTTGTTACAGCGATATGTATATTTGATATAAAGCATAAATTTATGGTTGACTAGCAGTTACCACTAAAGCAAGGTGAATAATAAATCTTATTCTAACACATTGGCTTCTATAAAGCTATTAGAACGACACCGTCACTGGGACAACTTTTCTAACAACATAAAGTGTTATTACTAAATATTGAGGATGAGCAATGTGTTTTCTCATCATGGCAGCTCAGTATTGCCGGTCATGATGCTATCAGTGGCGAGAATTTGAAATTTTATTCAATATCATATATAAATTAAGTGTATCTATGCTTCAATAGCAAACATGAATTACATTAGTTTATTAGTGCCACATGGTGAATGTCTTTGGTTAAGAGTACAGACTAAAAAGTCGCTTAGAGATGTTTCTGTATATATTGTTTTTGTTACATTGACTGGAGTGGAGCTTCTAATAGGAGCTAATTTCATTACAGCATGTTTTTGCAAAACAAGATTCCACGATAGGATGCGAGTATGATTATGTAAGTTACTCAGAAACAATGGTTTGATCTATTATGCCGTTACGATGTGGAAATAAGCTATTTGTAAGTATACTCGTTTTATTGTTTATTAGGACTGATAGAAACACACTTGTAACTTTGCATATCATTTCAAATAATAAAAACACACATACTCACCTTCAAAAGATCGGAATGTCCAGTGAAATCTTCCCACTTTATACCTCTTAATACCTCGCATCGTAATCAGATTATTTTTTGGATATTGAGCGTTGAAATACATTGAAAGATAATGCCAAATTATGTTGCCGAACGTCTGATAACGTCCAGATAGTGAGGCAAGGACACATGTACATACACAGACGGAATGACTGAGCTAGTTAACTCATGACAAGGTTTGAAAATAAGTAAATAAAATAAGACAGGGGACGGACAGGAGGCAAAGCAGATTTGTGTTATGGAGGTTATTAGATTGGGTAAATGTATATATGTACATATAGATGTACATATATACATATATATAATATTTTATGGTTATTAACACAAGATATTTTTATATAGATTCTATTTCGTAATTAGATAGAATAAATAGATCATTCGAGCATAAATTTAGTTGGGGCGGCCGTAGAGACTAGATGGCGCGGGAACTTCGTAGGAATCTTCCTCGGCGGCGCGGGCAGCGGCGGCGTCTTCCTCAGCGGCGAAGGCGATCTGGTCGAGGACGAACTGAGGGATTGGGTGGGGGAACTCGGGAGCCACTGGCAGGATGTCGGACTGGGGCTGGAAGCCGTTCTCGTCAGCCACGAACTTGACATGGACTTCAGTGCCGTCAGGAGCGGTGTATCTGTTACATAATTTTTAAACGTTATTTCAAAATTCGGTTAGAACATGAAAAAGTAGGTCGATCATTATTCCTAAATGGTATGTTTTAGACAATACAGAGGATAAACTTGGGTAATACTTACGAGTATTCTCCTGCCTTGATCACAGCGTCATCGTCACCGTCGGGAGAACCGGCCTGGGAGACACGGATACCGTTGGCAGCTTCGAAGTCAAAGTTGAAAGTTCCATCTTCTTCATGGACGCGATCGTCCTTAAGGATTGGCACGAACTCGACTTCCTCGCTAGATGCAGCAGGAGCGCCATAGCTGTACTGAGGGGCGGCTACTTCCTCGCTAGACTCAACTGAAGAACACCATATACAGGCTGTACTGGGGCGGCGACGGCCACGGCGCAACACAGGCGAGATCAGCTGTTGTTACAAAGAGAATAACATTAAAGATTCACTCATGGTCTACTATGACTCACCATTGAGGTGTGCTATAAAAATCGTTCTTAATTGTAACATTTTCATTTCGATATACGAGCGTTTCATCTATTAAACAGTGTACTCATAGCAAAACGGTTTGGTCGGTTTGTTGAAACATCGACTTACGAACTCATGTTGATGTCTCAGTGGATACTGGTGTCGGAATCAGTGTTACTGATCTTATATAGGGGGGTCTGACCTAGCAGTCTCGAGGAGCTTCCTTAGATCCCTTCCGGCGCCTGACCCTGGGGCGCAGAACGGCTAACCTTCGCCTTCAGTAAATTTTGCTGGTCCTGTATTCCCCATGAAGCTGCATATCAACATCAGATTGTTTCTTGGTATGTTAGTTGTATGTATACACACATACATAACACACACAGGTGAGCATGTCATAGCATACATATTATAAATAGTATACATAACATATATATATCATATATATATATATATATATAGAAAGTATATATATATATCGAGATCGTCACTTATACACAGAGAGTAGCTAGACGAGCGATATAGATTGGCCTGGTCCCTGTATTCCAAGCTGCATATCATGTTTTCTGTATTTGTATAACACGCGCACAACCAAACACACACACACAGATATAATGTGGTTTATATATACATATATATATATATAAAATAGAATAGGATTGTATATAATAATATTAATAGTATAATTAGGAGTGCTCTTATTGTAGTGAGCGGCTAAGGTATATATGTATGTATATTTTTTTATAAAAAAATATCGTATACATTAAGCTAATATCTATGTATATACGTAGATATTTATATATAAATTATGGTATGTATGTATGTTTGTATTAATTTTTTATATACGAGCGAGGCAGGCATGTTCCTGATTGTTTTTTTGCAGTGCATATATAGGAAAGAGTTTACTCATTCTATACATTCATATGTTTCTAGTGATGGAAACAAATAAAGGAAAAAAGGCTAGAATGATGGTCCACTAGAAACAGTTCAACTTTACGAAAGATGCGATTTGATTTATGTAGGTAGAGATGCAGAGAGAGAGAGAGGAGAGAGAGAGAGTAGAGAAGAGAGAGAGAAGAGAGAGGAGAGAGAAAGAGAGAGAGAAGAGAGTAGAGAGAGAGAGAGAGAGTGAGAGGGTAAGAGTGAGATAGATAGATAGAGAGCAGGACTTGAAAGTTTTCTTCAATAATTTGTTTCGGTTTATGGATTTCTAGCAAAGACCAAAAGCGTAAAAATCAATTTTGAGAAAGCAATGGTTCACTCAGGGTGTTATTTATTACCGCATTAGCTAAAGTTGGTTAAGGCAATTTGCGAGTATTGTGTTGAGTTTGAAAAGTTTTCTTAGATAGTTGATGTTTTGTTCAAGTATTCAAGCAAAGGCCAGAAACCTAGAAATCAATTGAGTTTATGAAGTAATGTCACTCGTGTTCTTAAAGCAATCATAGTTGTGGTAAGGCATCTACGATTTTGTATTGCATCACTTCCCCCCCCCCCAAAAAAAAAAAAAAAAAAGAAAAAAAAAAAAAAGCAAAAGAAAAGAAAGAAAGAAATTGAAAAAAAAGAAATGAGGAAAACTATGTGTGGCGTAAGTAATGGTAAACAATATTTTATGTGTATACTTGAATACACAGCATATATCTGTGAATCAACAATTTCCCTTTCAAATACATCGAAGTATTTTTATAACTATAGCATGTTCTAAATTGCACACAGAGGATTGTTCCCATTAGAAGTAAATTTGCTTTCCCAATTTTGGTTCTCTCTCTTCGCCTGTTCCTTGTGTTCTCTTCTTCTGTCACTCCTTCTTCTTCGTCTCCAATCAGATTCGAAAGAAAACAACAAAATGATAAAATCTGGAAACCAGTGATATCATTACTTTCTAAGAATTTAACCTTTTCCCATTACCACCGTATAAACAACAGACGCAGCCGGGAACCACTAACCACCGGAAGGAAGGGACTATAAAGTATTTTAGACGGTGCGAGGCGTAGGTGATGGTGACAGTTCAAACATGAATTAAATTACAAGTAGGAAAGCTTTGCCTAGCCTTCAAACAATCACGGGTTCCAGTAAAGAGAAGTTCTCATAAATCACGCCATCACATAATAAACATTCATCGATTAATGCTACTTCTAATTATAATGAAGAGTGTGTTACAACTACATTATGGAAGGGGTACGATATTTAGATATAAAGCATAGATCGCTGGTTACTACAGTTTTTAGGCCACTAAAGCAAGGTGAACCATATATCTTATTCTAACACATAGCTACTATGAAACTATTTAGGAACGACACCGTCAGCTGTGAACAGACGATTTTCTAACAACATAAAGTGTTTATTAGCGCTGAATTATTGAGGATGAGTATGTGTTTTCTCGTGGCGAGCTCAGCACTGTCGGTCATGATGGCTATCAGTGGCGAGATATTTGAAATATATAAGCATTAAGTGTAATCTATACTTCAATAGCAAACATGGAATTACGTCAGTTTAATTAAAAGGTGCCCTGCATGGTGAATGTCGCATCCTTGGTTTTAGAGTACAGACTAAAGAGTCGTTTAAAGAATGTTTCTGTAGTATAATTGTTTTTGTTACATTGACTGGGAGTGGAGCTTCTAATAGGAGCTAATTTCATTACAACAAGTTTTTGCAAAATAACATTTGCACACGAGAAGATGCGGAGTAAGTATGATTATATAATTAATTCAGAATACGAATGGTTGCCGCGTCTTGATGTGCAAATAAGCTATGTTGTAAGTTTACTAAACTTTCACTCAGTTTATTTGGGACTGATTAGAATCGCAACATATAATTCTGGTATATCATGAGATCCCCTGAATAATAAAAACACAGATTTTCCTCCTACCAATCGGATTGTCACCAGTGAAATGCTTCCCTAACTTAGTCTCAATAACCTCGCATCCGTAATCAGATTAATTTTGGGATACCCGACGTTGTAGAACTTGAAAGATAAAGCCAATTATGTTGACGAACGTCTGATCTAAAGTCAGGATAGCGAGGCAAGGGACACACACACCCATACACAGGGTGAGTGAGTTCTAGATTGAGTGAGAGTGAGTGAAGCGAGTGACTGAGCTGGACTGAGCCGAACGAGGCTCATGACGAAGTGGTGGCGAAGAAGTAAGAATGTTTGGAGGGCGGAGGTTCACAACGAGATGATCTGCATGCAAATAACTAAATGAAAATGAGACAGAGGACGGAACAGGAGGCAAAGCAGATTTGTGACTGGGGGGGGCTGGGAAATTTACTTAGATTAGGTAAATATATCAAATATATATAATATCATATATATATAGTATATATACATATATGCAAATATATATATATATTATCATGACAAATATATATATAAATATATATTATAATATATAGGGCCAATATACAATATAAATAATATGTATATAAATTAGGTATAATATATATATATGTGCTTATATAATATATATATATATATATACATATATATATTATATAGTATATGTATATACATATTATATATATATATGTTTAATATTTTAAGGTTGTTAACACAAGATATTTTTTATAAAGATTCTATTTCGAAATTAGATAGAATAAATAGATCATTCGAGCATAAATTTAGTTGGGGCGGCCGTAGAGACTAGATGGGGCGGGAACTTCGTAGGAATCTTCCTCAGCGGCGCGGGCAGCGGCGGCGTCTTCCTCAGCGGCGAAGGCGATCTGGTCGAGAACGAACTGAGGGATTGGGTGGGAACTCGGGAGCCACTGGCAGGATGTCGGACTGGGGCTGGAAGCCGTTCTCGTCAGCCACGAACTTGACATGGACCTCAGTGCCGTCAGGAGCGGTGTATCTGTTGTGTTGAATTTTTTCAAAAATTCGAAAACATCAATCAAATGCTTCACGACTTTCCATGAAATTACATATGGCTCCCATGAGAGATACAATAGAAACACTTACGAGTATTCTCCAGCCTTGATCACAGCGTCATCGTCACCGTCGGGAGAACCGGCCTGGGAGACACGGATGCCGTTGGCAGCTTCGAAGTCGAAGTTGTAAGTTCCATCTTCTTCGTGGACGCGATCGTCCTTGAGGATTGGCACGAACTCGACTTCCTCGCTAGAGGCAGCAGGAGCGCCATAGCTGTACTGAGGGGCGGCTACTTCCTCGCTAGACTCAGCAGAAGGAGCACCATAGCTGTACTGGGGGGCGGCGACGGCCACAGCGGCGAAACAGGCGAGAATCAGCTGTTGTTACAAAGAGAATATCATTATAGATCCAGTTATGCCTCAACATTAACCTATGCTATAACGAGAAAACGTACTTAAACCATAACAGCTTCTTTTCGACATATCTCTATTAAATAAGTGTACTCATAGCAAAACGGTTTGGTCGGTTTGCTGAAACATCTACTTACGAACTTCATGTTGATGTCTCAGTGGATACTGGTGTCGGAATCAGTGTTACTGATCTTATATAGGTGGGTCTGACCTTCTCCCTCCATAGATCCCTTCCGGCGCCTGACCCTGGCAATGGCTAACCTTCACCTTCAGTAAATTCTGGGTGGTCCTGTATTCCAAGCTACATATTTTTTTTTTGTATTTTTATACATACACATATTTATATATATATATATCATATTATATACTATATATGTATATATATGTATATATATGTATATATATTATATAAATTTATGTATGTGTTTTTCTATATTTATGTTCCTTTGTTTTTTTTTTTCAAGATATATTCAAGCGTACATTCTATACCGGAGAGAGAGAGAGAGAGAGAGAGAGAGAGAGAGAGAGAGAGTGAATTGAAAGTTTTCTTAGATAGTTGTTTTGTTCATGTATTCAAGCAAAGACCAAAAACCTAGAAAGGAATTTCAGAACGTAATGTCACTCGGGTGTCTAAAAATCACTTCTAAACAACACTTATTTTCCTCATAGTTGGATAGGCATCTACGATATTGAATGCGTCATCCCCCCCCCCCCCAAAAAAAAAAAAAAAAAGAGGGGAAAAAAACGTGCGTGAGTATGTAAAAAATATATATGTATACACATGCACACAACATACATCTGTGAAACATTTTCCCTTTCACATACATCGAAGTATTTAAAGATATAGCATGTTCGATTGCCCACAGAGGATTTGTTCCCAGCAGAAGTAAAAGTTGATTTCCCAATTCTGGTTCTCTCTCTTCACCTGTTCCTGTGTTCTCTTCTTCTGTTCTCCTCCTTCTCCCCGTCTCCAATCAGATTCAAAAGCAAACATTATAAATAATACTAAAGGATAAAATCTGGAAACATCAGTGATATCATTACTTTCTAGAATTTTAACCTTTTCCCATTACCACCGTATAAACAACAGACGACGTTAACCAAACCATCGGAAGCAAGGGACTATAAAGTATTTTAGAGCGAGGCGGTAGGTGATGGTGACAGTTCAAATAAAATAAATTACAAAGGGAAGCTTTGCCTAGGCTTCAAACAATCACGGGTTCCAGTAAAGAGGAAGTTTTCTAAATCCCCATCACACAATAAACAGCATCGAATAATGCTACTTCTAATATAATTAAAGTTGTTACAACTACATGTACGACATTTGATATAAAGCATAGATTCATGGTTGACAAGCAGTTTCCACTAAAGCAAGGTGAACCATATATCTTATTCTAACACATAGGCTACTATGAAACTATTAGAACGACACCGTCACTGGGACAACTTTTCTAACAACATAAAGTGTTATTACTAAATATTGAGGATGAGCAATGTGTTTTCTCATCATGGCAGCTCAGTACTGTCGGTCATGATGCTATCAATGGCGAGAATTTGAAATTTTATTCAATATTATATATAAATTAAGTGTATCTATACTTCAATAGCAAACATGGATTACGTCAGTTTATTAGTGCCACATGGTGAATGTCGCATCCTTGGTTGAGAGTACAGACTAAAAAGTCGTTTAGAGATGTTTCTGTATATATTGTCTTTGTTACATTGAGTGGAGTGGAGCTTCTAATAGGAGTTGATTTCATTACAGCATGTTTTTGCAAAATAGGATTCCACGATAGGATGCGAGTGAGTATGATTATGTAAATTACTCAACCTCTGATCTAGCGGTCTCGTTTGTGCCGTTACACATCCTCACTTTCAAAGATGAGGAATGTCCAGTGAAAAACTTCCACTTTATACCTTTAATACCTACGACATTCGTAATCAGATTATTTTTTGGATATTGAGCGTTGAAATCCTATTTTGTAAGTACGACACTTCCAAATTAGTTGTCCCGAACGTCTGATAACGTCAGATAGTGAGTCAAGGACGCACACACATACACAGACTGATGAGCTAGCGAACTCATGACAAGGTTTGAAAATAAGTAATAAAATAAGAGAGGGGGACGGACAGGAGGCAAAGCAGATTTGTGTTATGGAGGTTATTAGATTGGGTAGATGTATGTATATGTATATATGTACATATGTATATATACATATATATATACATATATATAACATTTTAAGGATATTAACACAAGATATTTTTATATAGATTCTATTTCGTAATTAGATAGAATAAATAGATCATTCGAGCATAAATTTAGTTGGGGCGGCCGTAGAGACTAGATGGGGCGGGAACTTCGTAGGAATCTTCCTCAGCGGCGCGGGCAGCGGCGGCGTCTTCCTCAGCGGCGAAGGCGATCTGGTCGAGGACGAACTGAGGGATTGGGTGGGGGAACTCGGGAGCCACTGGCAGGATGTCGGACTGGGGCTGGAAGCCGTTCTCGTCAGCCACGAACTTGACATGGACCTCAGTGCCGTCAGGAGCGGTGTATCTGTTACATAATCGATAAACGTTATTTCAAATTTCGGTTAGAACATGAAAAAGTAGGTCGATCATTATTCCTGAATGGTATGTTTTAGACAATACAGAGGATAAACTTGGTTAATACTTACGAGTATTCTCCTGCCTTGATCACAGCGTCATCGTCACCGTCGGGAGAACCGGCCTGGGAGACACGGATACCGTTGGCAGCTTCGAAGTCAAAGTTGAAAGTTCCATCTTCTTCGTGGACGCGATCGTCCTTAAGGATTGGCACGAACTCGACTTCCTCGCTAGATGCAGCAGGAGCGCCATAGCTGTACTGAGGGGCGGCTACTTCCTCGCTAGACTCAGCAGAAGGAACACCATAGCTGTACTGGGGAGCGGCGACGGCCACGGCGGCAACACAGGCGAGGCTCAGCTGTTGTTACAAAGAGAATAACATTAAAGATTCAATCATGGTCTACTATGACTCACCATTGATGCGTGCTATAAGAAATCGTTCTTAAGCTGTAACCTTTTCATTTCGATATATCATCTATTAAATAGATGTACTCATAGCAAAATATTTAATGGGTTTGTTGAAACATCTACTTACGAACTTCATGTTGATGTCTCAGTGGATACTGGTGTCGGAATCAGTGTTACTGATCTTATATAGGTGGGTCTGACCTTCTCTCTCCATAGATCCCTTCCGGCGCCTGACCCTGGCAATGGCTAACCTTCGCCTTCAGTAAATTTTGGTTGGTCCTGTATTCCAAGCTACATATCCTGTTTTCTGTATTTTTATGCATACACATATGCATGTATATGTATATATATATATATATATATATATATATATATATATATATATATATACATATATATATATATATGTGTGTGTGTGTGTGTGTGTGTGTGTGTGTATGAATTTATGTATGTGTTTTTATATAGATGTTCTTTTTTTGTAATACATATGAAAGCATTTTCATTCTATACATGCATATATTTAAACAAATAAGAAAAAGGCTAAATGATGGTCACTGAAACATTTCACTTTCGAAAGATGCGAGATTTATTTAGGTAGAGTTGCAGAGAGAGAGAGAGAGAGAAAGAGAGAGAAAGAGAGAGAAAGAGAGAGAGAGAGTAAGCAAAGAGACACAGAGAGAGAGTGAGAAAGAGACAGAGAGAGAAAGAGAAAGAGAGTAAGAAAGAGACAGAGAGAGAGAGTGAGAAAGAGACAGAGAGAGAAAGAGAGACAGAGAGAGAGAATTGAAAGTTTTCTTAGATAATTTGTTTTGTTCGTGTCTTCAAGCAAAGACCAGAAACCTAGAAAGGAATTTCAGAACGTAATGTCACTCGGGTGTTCCTAAAAATCACTTATTTTCCTCATAGTTGGGTAGGCATCTACGATATTGAATGCGTCATCCCTCCCCCCCCTCAAAAAAAAAAGAGGGGAAAAAACGTGCGTGAGTATGTAAAAACTATATATATGTGTATACTTACATGCACACGACATACATCTGTGAAACATTTTCCCTTTCATACACATCGAAGTATTTAAGACTATAGCATGTTCGATTGCCCACAGAGGATTTGTTCCCAGCAGAAGTAAAAGTTGCTTTCCCAATTCTGGTTCTCTCTCTTCACCTGTTCTTTGTATTCTCTTCTTTTGTTCTCTCTCCTTCCCGTCTCCAATCAGATTCAAAAGCAAACAGCATAAATAATACTAAAGGATAAAATCTGGAAACATCAGTGATATCATTACTTTCTTGAATTTTAACCTTTTCCCATTACCACCGTATAAACAATAGACAACGTTAACCAAACCGCTGGAAGCAAGGGACTATAAAGTATTTTAGAGCGAGGCGGTAGGCGATGGGGGCAGCTCAAATGAGTTAAATTTGCAAAGGAAAGCTTTGCCTGGGCTTTAAACAATTACGGGTTCCAGTAAAGAGGAAGTTCTCTATAAACATAATCGAATAATACTATTTCTAAAGCAATGAAAGTTGTTACAGCGATATGTATATTTGATATAAAGCATAAATTCATGGTTGACTAGCAGTTACCACTAAAGCAAGGTGAAT
The DNA here is from genome assembly GCF_977035675.1 of Penaeus japonicus. Lineage (NCBI taxonomy): Eukaryota > Metazoa > Arthropoda > Malacostraca > Decapoda > Penaeidae > Penaeus > Penaeus japonicus. The sequence continues at coordinate 36,930,399 of NW_028234418.1, forward strand.
CATATATCTTATTCTAACACATTGGCTTCTATAAAGTTATTAGAACGACTCCGTCACTGGGACAACTTTTTTAACAACACAAAATGTTATTACTAAATATTGAGGATGAGTAATATGTTTTCGCATCATGGCAGCTCAGTACTGTCGGTCATGATGCTATCAGTGGCGAGAATTTGAAATTTTATTCAATATTATATATAAATTAAGTGTATCTATACTTCAATAGCAAACATGAATTACGTTAGTTTATTAGTGGTGAATGTCGCATCCTTGGTTGAGAGTACAGACTAAAGAGTCGTTTAGAGAAGTTTCTGTATATATTGTTTTTGTTACATTGAATGAAGTGGAGCTTCTAATAGGAGTTGATTTCATTACAGCATGTTTTTGCAAAATAAGATTCCACGATAGGATGCGAGTGAGTATGATTATGTAAGTTACTCAGAAACAATGGTTTGATCTATTATGCCGTTACGATGTGGAAATAAGCTATTTGCAAGTATACTCGTTTTATTGTTTATTAGGACTGATAGAAACACACTTATAACTTTGCATATCATTTCAAATAATAAAAATAGACATACTCATCTTCAAAAGATCGGAATGTCCAGTGAAATCTTCCCACTTTATACCTCTTAATACCTCGCATCGTAAACAGATTATTTTTTGGATATTGAGCGTTGAAATACATTGAAAGATAATGCCAAATTATGTTGCCGAACGTCTGATAACGTCCAGATAGTGAGGAAGGACACACGTACATACACAGACGGAATGACTGAGCTAGCGAGCTCATGACAAGGTTTGAAAATAAGTAAATAAAATAAGACAGGGGACGGACAGGAGGCAAAGCAGATTTGTGTTATGGAGGTTATTAGATTGGGTAGATGTATATATGTACATATAGATGTATATATACATATATATAATATTTTATGGTTATTAACACAAGATATTTTTATATAGATTCTATTTCGTAATTAGATAGAATAAATAGATCATTCGAGCATAAATTTAGTTGGGGCGGCCGTAGAGACTAGATGGGGCGGGAACTTCGTAGGAATCTTCCTCAGCGGCGCGGGCAGCGGCGGCGTCTTCCTCAGCGGCGAAGGCGATCTGGTCGAGGACGAACTGAGGGATTGGGTGGGGGAACTCGGGAGCCACTGGCAGGATGTCGGACTGGGGCTGGAAGCCGTTCTCGTTGGCAACATATTTGACATGGACTTCAGTGCCGTCGGGAGCGGTGTATCTGTTACATAATTTTTAAACGTTATTTCAAAATTCGTTTAGAACATGAAAAAGTAGGTCGATCATTATTCCTAAATGGTATGTTTTAGACACTACAAAGGATAAACTTGGTTAATACTTACGAGTATTCTCCTGCCTTGATCACAGCGTCATCGTCACCGTCGGGAGAACCGGCCTGGGAGACACGGATTCCGTTGGCAGCTTCGAAATCAAAGTTGAAAGTTCCATCTTCTTCGTGGACGCGGTCGTCCTTAAGGATTGGCACGAACTCGACTTCTTCGCTAGAGGCCGCAGGAGCGCCATAGCTGTACTGAGGGGCGGCTACTTCCTCGCTAGACTCAACTGAAGGAACACCATAGCTGTACTGGGGGGCGGCGACGGCCACGGCGGCAACACAGGCGAGAATCAGCTGTTGTTACAAAGAGAATAACATTAAAGATTCACTCATGGTCTACTATGACTCACCATTGATGTGTGCTATAAGAAATCGTTCTTAAGTTGTAACATTTTCATTTCGATATATCATCTATTAAACAGGTGTACTCATAGCAAAACGGTTTGGTCGGTTTGTTGAAACATCTACTTACGAACTTCATGTTGATGTCTCAGTGGATACTGGTGTCGGAATCAGTGTTACTGATCTTATATAGGTGGGTCTGACCTTCTCCTTCCTTAGATCCCTTCCGGCGCCTGACCCTGGGAATGGCTAACCTTCGCCTTCAGTAAATTTTGGCTGGTCCTGTATTCCAAGCTGCATATATTGGTTTCTGTATTTGTATGTATACACACACACATACATACATACATATATATATATATATATATATATATATATATATATATATATATATATATATATATGGCTGGTCCTGTATTCCAAGCTGCATATCATGTTTTCTGTATTTGTATACACACACAACCAAACACACACACACAGATATATGTGTTTATATATATATATATATATATATATGTATATATATATATATATATAAGTATATATGTATGTATATTTGTATGAAAAAATATATATACATTAAGATATATATGTATATATGTTATTATTTATATATAAATATGTATGTATGTATGTGTGTATTTTTATATACATGTTCCTTTGTTTTTTTGCAGTATATATGAAAGCGTTTTCATTCTTTACATTCATATGTTTAAACAAATAAAGAAAAAAGGCTAAATGATGGTCACTGAAACGTTTCACTTTCGAAAGATGCGAGATTTATGTAGGTAGAGATGCAGAGAGAGAGAGAGAGAGAGAGAGAGAGAGAGAGAGAGAGAGAGAGAGAGAGAGAGAGAGAGAGAGAGAGAGAGAGAGAGAGAGAGAGAGAGAGAGAGAGAGAGAGAGAGTGAGATAGATAGATAGAGAGACTTGAAAGTTTTCTCAGATAATTTGTTTCGTTTATGGATTCTAGCAAAGACCAAAAGCGTAGAAATCAATTTGGGAAAGCAATGTCACTCAGGTGTTATTTTCCTTATAGCTAAAGTTGGTTAGGCATTTGCGATATTGTGTGAGTTGAAAGTTTTCTTAGATAGTTTGTTTTGTTCAAGTATTCAAGCAAAGGCCAGAAACCTAGAAATCAATTTTAGAAAGTAATGTCACTCGGTTCTTAAAATAATCATAGTTGGGTAGGCATCTACGATCTTGTATGCATCACCCCCCCCCCCCCCAAAAAAAAAGAAAAAAAAAAAAAAGAAAAGAAAGAAAGAAAGAAAAAAAAAAAAAGAAATGCAGGAAAATATGTGCGTAAGTATGTAAAAAATATTTATGTGTATACTTGAATACAACATATATCTGTGAAACCTTTTCCCTTTCAAATACATCGAAGTATTTAAAACTATAGCATGTTCTATTGCACACAGAGGATTTGTTCCCAGTAGAAGTATAATTTGCTTTCCCAATTTTGGTTCTCTCTCTTCGCCTGTTCCTTGTGTTCTCTTCTTCTGTCCTCCTTCTTCATCGTCTCCAATCAGATTCGAAAGAAAACAACATAAATGATAAAATCTGGAAACCAGTGATATCATTACTTTCTAGAATTTTAACCTTTTCCCATTACCACCGTATAAACAACAGACGACGTTAACCAAACCACCGGAAGGAAGGGACTATAAAGTATTTTAGAGCGAGGCGGTAGGTGATGGTGACAGTTCAAATGAATTAAATTACAAAGGAAAGCTTTGCCTAGGCTTCAAACAATCACGGGTTCCAGTAAAGAGGAAGTTCTCTAAATCCCCATCACATAATAAACAGCATCGAATAATGCTACTTCTAATATAATTAAAGTTGTTACAACTACATGTACGATATTTGATATAAAGCATAGATTCATGGTTGACTAGCAGTTACCACTAAAGCAAGGTGAACCATATATCTTATTCTAACACATAGGCTACTATGAAACTATTAGAACGACACCGTCACTGAGACAACTTTTCTAACAACATAAAGTGTTATTACTAAATATTGAGGATGAGTAATGTGTTTTCTCGTGGCAGCTCAGCACTGTCGGTCATGATGCTATCAGTGGCGAGAATTTGAAATATATAAATTAAGTGTATCTATACTTCAATAGCAAACATGGATTACGTCAGTTTAATAGTGCCGCATGGTGAATGTCGCATCCTTGGTTTAGAGTACAGACTAAAGAGTCGTTTAAAATGTTTCTGTATATATTGTTTTTGTTACATTGACTGGAGTGGAGCTTCTAATAGGAGCTAATTTCATTACAACATGCGGTCTTGATGTGCAAATAAGCTATTTGTAAGTTTACTAAACTTTCACTGTTTATTGGGACTGATAGAATCGCACATATAATTCTGTATATCATGATCCTGAATAATAAAAACACAGATTTTCCTCCTACCAATCGGAATGTCCAGTGAAATCTTCCCACTTAGTATCTCGCATCGTAATCAGATTAATTTTGGGATACCGAACGGCGAACGTTGTAGAACGTTGAAAGATAATACCAAGTTATGTTGACGAACGTCTGATAACGTCAGATAGCGAGGCAAGGACACACACACCCATACACAGGGTGAGTGAGTTAGTGATTGAGTGGTCGAATCTGTTTTTTTTTTTTTTTTTTTTTTTAGTGAAT
>NW_028234418.1:36939759-36942259 GCF_977035675.1 Penaeus japonicus
TTCAGTGGATACTGGTGTTGGAATCAGTGTTACTGATCTTATATAGGTGGGTCTGACCTTCTCCCTCCGTAGATCCCTTCCGGCGCCTGACCCTGGCAATGGCTAACCTTCACCTTCAGTAAATTCTGGGTGGTCCTATATTCCACGCTGTAATATTTTTTTTTTGTATATATATACATACGCACACACATACATTTATATGTATATATATGCATTTATATACATATTTATGTGTGTGTGTACATGTATATAGATGCATATATATATAATATAAATATATTTATGTGTATTTCTATATTTATGTTCCTTTGTCGTTTTTTTCAAGATATAGGCAGGGATACAGAGAGAGGGAGAAAGAGCGAGAGAAAGAGAGGGAGAGGGAGCGAATAATTTGAATGTTTTCTCAGATAGTTTGTTTAGTTCATGGATTCAAGCAAAGGCCAAAATCTTAGAAATCAATTTGAGAAAGCAATGTCACTCAGGTGCTATTTTCCACATAGCTAAAGTTGGTTAGACATTGTATGCGATATCGTATGCGTCATTTCCACCTTCTACATATAAACACACACACACAAAAAAAAGTAAGTACGTAAACAATATTTATGTACACATATGCACACAGTATACATCTGTGAAACATTTTTCCTTTCACATACACCGAAGTGTTTAAACATATAGCGTGTTCTGCCCCCAGAGGATTCGTTCCCAGCACAGATAGGAGTTGATTTTCCAAACCTGTTTCTCTCTCTTCACCTGTTCCTGTGTTCTCTTCCATTTCTGTCGTCCTCTTCCCCGTCTCCAGTCAGATTCGTAAGCTAACAGCATGAATAATACTGAATGATAAAGTCCTGAAACATCAGTAAAATAATTCTCTTGAATTTGATCTTTTACCATTACCAGCGTATAGACAACAGGCGATTTAAACCAAACCACCGGAAGGAAGGGTCCATAAAGTATTTTAGAGTGCGAGACGGAAGGTAATGGTGGCAGTTCAAATGAGTTAAATTTGGGAAGGAAAGCTTTGCCTGGGCTTTAAGTAAACACAGATTCCAGTATAGAGGAAGTTCTCTTTATCACCATCACACAATAAACAGCATCTGATAATATAATTTCTAATTTAATGAAAATTGTTATAATTTTATTTACGACATTTGATATCAGCCATAGATTCATGGTTGACTAGCAGTTACCACTAAAGCAAGGTGAATCATATATCTTATTGAAGCACATTGGCTACTATAAAACTATTAGAGCGACACCGTCTCTGGGACACTTACACGGATCTCCCAACTTTTCTAACAGCATCGAGTGTGTTACTACTGAGTACTGGCGATGAGTAATGTATTTTCTCATCATGGAAACTCATTACTGTCGGTCATAATGCCATAAGGGTCGAAAATTATTAATTTCTATTCAATATTTCATATAAAATAGGTGTATCTATGCTTCAATATCAAACATGAATTACGTCATTTTATTATTGCCCCATAGTGAATGTCGCATCCTTGGGTGAGAGTACAGACTAAGGAGTCGTTTAGAGATGTTTCTGTATATATTGTTTTTGTTACGTTGACTGGAGTGGAGCTTCTAATAGGAGTTGATTTCTTTACCGCATGTGTTTACAAAATTACATTTCACGATAAGATGCGAGTGAGTATGATTATGTAAATTAATGGCGCACCTGCTGCATCTAGCGAGGAAGTCTAGTTTGTGCCAATCCTTAAGGACGACCGCGTCCACGAAGAAGATGGAACGCCTGATATCGTCAGATAGTGAGGCAAGGACACACACACATACACAGACTGACTTTCTGAGCTAGCGAGCTCATGACAAGGTTTGAAAATAAGTAGGACGGACAGGAGGCAAAGCAGATTTGTGTTGTGGAGGTTATTAGATTGGGTATATGTATATATATGTATATGTGTGTGTATATGTATATACATATTTTATATATATATATATATGTTTAATATTTTAAGGTTGTTAACACAAGATGTTTTTTTTTTCTTTTATAAAGATTCTATTTCGTAATTAGATAGAATAAATAGATCATTCGGGCATAAATTTAGTTGGGGCGGCCGTAGAGACTGGATGGGGCGGGAACTTCATAGGAATCTTCCTCAGCGGCGCGGGCAGCGGCGGCGTCTTCCTCAGCGGCGAAGGCGATCTGGTCGAGGACGAACTGAGGGATTGGGTGGGGGAACTCGGGAGCCACTGGCAGGATGTCGGACTGGGGCTGGAAGCCGTTCTCGTCAGCCACGAACTTGACATGGACCTCAGTGCCGTCAGGAGCGGTGTATCTGTTACATAATTGATAAACGTTATTTCGAAATTCGGTAAGGACATGAAAAGGTAGGTCGGAAATTATTCTTAACTGCTATGTTTTAGACAATATAGAAGATAAACTTGGGTAATACTTACGAGTATTCTCCTGCCTTGATCACAGCGTCATCATCACCGTCGGGAGAACCGGCCTGGGAGACACGGATACCGTTGGCAG
>NW_028234418.1:36949759-36952259 GCF_977035675.1 Penaeus japonicus
AATTTACATATCCTGTTTTCTGTATTTTTATGCATACACATATGTATGTATATATATATATATATGCATATATATATATATATATATATATATATATATATATATATATATATATATAAATATATATATGTGTGTGTGTGTGTGTGTGTTTGTGTGTGTGTGTGTATGAATTTATGTATGTGTTTTTATATAGATGTTCCTTTGTTTTTTTTGTAATACATATGAAAGCATTTTCATTCTATACATGCATATATTTAAACAAATAAGAAAAAGGCTAAATGATGGTCACTGAAACATTTCACTTTCGAAAGATGCGAGATTTATGTAGGTAGAGTTGCAGAGAGAGAGAGAGAGAGAAAGAGAAAGAGAGAGTAAGCAAAGAGACAGAGAGAGAGAGTGAGAAAGAGACAGAGAGAGAAAGAGAAAGAGAGAGTAAGCAGAGAGACACAGAGAGAGAGTGAGAAAGAGACAGAGAGAGAAAGAGAAAGAGAGTAAGAAAGAGACAGAGAGTGAGAAAGAGACAGAGGGAGAGAAAGAGAGAGAGAGAGAGAGAATTGAAAGTTTTCTTAGATAATTTGTTTTGTTCGTGTATTCAAGCAAAGACCAGAAACCTAGAAAGGAATTTTAGAACGTAATGTCACTCGGGTGTTCCTAAAAATCACTTATTTTCCTCATAGTTGGGTAGGCATCTACGATATTGAATGCGTCACCCCCCCCTAAAAAAGAGGGGAAAAAACGTGCGTGAGTATGTAAAAACTATATATGTGTATACTTACATGCACACAACATACATCTGTGAAACATTTTCCCTTTCATACACATCGAAGTATTTAAAAACTATAGCATGTTCGATTGCCCACAGAGGATTTGTTCCCAGCAGAAGTAAAAGTCGCTTTCCCAATTCTGGTTCTCTCTCTTCACCTGTTCTTTGTATTCTCTTCTTCTGTTCTCCCTCCTTCCCGTCTCCAATCAGATTCAAAAGCAAACAACATAAATAATACTAAAGGATAAAATCTGGAAACATCAGTGATATCATTACTTTCTTGAATTTTAACCTTTTCCCATTACCACCGTATAAACAATAGACAACGTTAACCAAACCGCTGGAAGCAAGGGACTATAAAGTATTTTAGAGCGAGGCGGTAGGCGATGGGGACAGTTCAAATGAGTTAAATTTGCGAAGGAAAGCTTTGCCTGGGCTTCAAACAATTACGGGTTCCAGTAAAGAGGAAGTTCTCTATAAACATAATCGAATAATACTATTTCTAAAGTAATGAAAGTTGTTACAGCGATATGTACATTTGATATAAAGCATAAATTCATGGTTGACTAGCAGTTACCACTAAAACAAGGTGAATCATATATCTTATTCTAACACATTGGCTTCTATAAAGCTATTAGAACGACACCGTCACTGGGACAACTTTTCTAACAACATAAAGTGTTATTACTAAATATTGAGGAAGAGTAATATGTTTTCGCATCATGGCAGCTCAGTACTGTCGGTCATGATGCTATCAGTAGCGAGAATTTGAAATTTTATTCAAAATTATATATAAATTAAGTGTATCTATGCTTCAATAGCAAACATGAATTACGTTACTTCATTAGTGCCACATGGTGAATGTACAGACTAAGGAGTCGTTTAGAGATGTTTCTGTATATATTGTTTTGTTACATTGAATGGAGTGGAGCTTCTAATAGGAGTTGATTTCATTACAGCATGTTTTTGCAAAATAGGATTCCACGATAGGATGCGAGTATGATTATGTAAGTTACTCAGAAACAATGGTTTGATCTATTATGCCGTTACGATGTGGAAATAAGCTATCTGTAAGTATACTCGTTTTATTGTTTATTAGGACTGATAGAAACACACTTATAACTTTGCATATCATTTCAAATAATAAAAACACACATACTCACCTTCAAAAGATCGGAATGTCCAGTGAAACCTTTCCACTTTATACCTCTTAATACCTCGCATCGTAATCAGATTATTTTTTGGATATTGAGCGTTGAAATACATTGAAAGATAATACCAAATTATGTTGCCGAACGTCTGATAACGACCAGATAGTGAGGAAGGACACACGTACAACGTCATACATACATAGACGGAATGACTTAGCTAGCGAGCTCATGACAAGGTATGAAAATAAGTAAATAAAATAAGACAGGGGACGGACAGGAGGCAAAACAGATTTGTGTTATGGAGGTTATTAGATTGGGTAAATATATATATGTACATATAGATGTATATATACATATATATAATATTTTATGGTTAATAACACAAGATATTTTTATATAGATTCTATTTCGTAATTAGATAGAATAAATAGATCATTCGAGCATAAATTTAGTTGGGGCGGCCATAGAGACTAGATGGGGCGGGAACTTCGTAGGAATCTTCCTCAGCGGCGCGGGCAGCGGCGGCGTCTTCCTCAGCGGCGAAGGCGATCTGGTCGAGGACGAACTGAGGGATTGGGTGGGGGAA
>NW_028234418.1:36990252-36995252 GCF_977035675.1 Penaeus japonicus
TTAAATTCAATGAAAGGCATACAAGCGTGATAAGCATGTATTGAGATAATAAAAAAAAATATTGATCGCTCAATGGCCAATTCTTTTATTTCACTATCAATTAAGTGGCGCTAAAGTGAAAATGAATTGTCATCCTCCGTCCTCCGTACACACACATATATACGTACACATAGTAGATATTATATGTATGTGTGTGTGTACAACTACATATACATATACGTACACATAGTAGATATTATATGTATATGTGTGTACAACTATATATATATATATATATATATATATATATATATATATATATATATATATATATGTATGTGTGTGTGTGTGTGTGTGTGTGTGTGTGTGTGTGTGTGTGTATGCAATGTAGATACCATACATTACCATGCAACTATGTATACACACAAGCAAGCACACACACTCACAACAGAGTTCAACAGAGTCGTAACCAGTAAAAGGATATTCTGTTTGACTTCAGAATTTCACAAATAAACATGAAAGTGCTTTCGGACATGCCACTGATAGGCTCGTATCTGAACAGGGACTCTGAGACGCGAGACTGTAATAGGAAATGTGTAAATTGCAATATCCACACATAAGGTGATGCTGTTTTAGTGTGTATTAGCTAGATGCTAGTGAGAGGGCAGTGCTAGTGCAGATCAATTTTTATTGTTATTATCATTGTTATTGTTGTTGTTGTTATCATCTTTATTATTATTATTGTCATTATCATTGTTATTATCATTATCATTTTCTTTCTATCATTAAGTTTGATATCATCAGTATTACCACCACTACTATTATTGTCATTTTTTTTACCCTCATTATCCTTTCTTTCATTATTTTCTGAATTGTTATTATCTTCATTATTTGTATTATTATTATCATTGCTACTATTGTTATTATTGACACCATTACAAGTATTATCATCCTTATCATCATGCGTATCATTATTATTGTTATTATCATTATAAATAATCTCATTATTGTTATCATCATTACTATTATTATCATTATTACCATTACAGTTATTATTATCACCCTTATTAAAATTGTTATTATTATCATTACCATTACCCTCATTAACATAATTTCTCTTCTCTTTGTTTTTATTATCATCCTTGCTATCATCAATTATATTTTTATGATAATTATCATAATTTTCATTTTTATCATCATTATCATTGTCCTAGCTATCGTTATTATTGGTTTTATCACTCTGATCATCATTACCATTACCATTACTATTATCATCATCATTATGGTTTTATTATTGCTCTCCTTATCATTATTTTTTATCATTTATCTAATCGTTATCATTAATTTTATTATCATTATCATTATCATCTATATTGCCAATGCTATTATCGTGTTTATCAGCATCATAGTTGTTATCATTTTTAATATCATAACCCTTGTTATTTTTATTGTTTTCATTATCATAATTATCATTAATGTTAATGATATCATTACTGTTATTATTATTTTTATCATCATTGTACCATCATCATTACTACCACTATTGTTACTATCATTATCATTATCATCATTATAATCACTTAACATTATCACTATTATCATCATTATTACCATAATCATTATTGTTATCATTATCATCATTATCATAAATATTATCCTTATTATCATAATCATTATCATCATCATCATCTGTATCATTACTATAATTATCACCATTATCATAAAGATGATAATGATTATTACCATCACTCTACAGTTGTTGGTGATCTTGTTACCATCAGCTTTAGTGTTATCATTGTAAAAAAAAAAAAAAAAAAAAAAAAATGTACTAACAACAAAAACAAGTGACAAACACTATTGGGATAAAAACGAAATAATCAAATTAAGGCAACGTCTCCCTAATGCTTTTCATGAACCACAGCCACATAGACTAAATATCTATTAAAATAGGAAATATACAAGTTATGTCTCTCCGTGTATCATTATAACAAATATTATGTTTATGATAAAAGTTAAAGAGGGTTATGAAATCACTCAGAAATAATATACTATTTTTTAAAACAAAGTATTTTAAGCAGTATATCTTACAAGGGAATACTGCTAGTATTATTATCATCATTATGATATCTGTTATTATTTTCGTTATTGTTAGTATTACTTTTATCATTAATATCATTACGATTGTTATTAGTTATCATTGTTATTACTGTCATTATTGTTATCATTGTTATTACTGTCGTTATTGTTATCATTATAATTACTACTATTTCCATCATCATTATTAACATTATCATCATTATCATTATCATTAATGACAATAACGGTATCAATAATAACAATAACTGTAATGAGGATGATTATGATATTAATGATAATAATAACAACAATAACAGTAATAACACCATCAATATTGATAAAAATGATGATACTATCTACATAAACAAACTTATTAACATCCCCCACCTCCACTATGATTCAAATCAATGCGCCAGTTAACATACATCCTAAAACTGAGCTATATCATTCCTCTATAATCCTGAGTACCGATCCTAACCACAACTCAAGGTTACAGCAACATGGGACTTTTATATCAATTAAAGTAAATAAATCCTCAACTCTATAGAATTAGATAGAATCCTTTCGTGTTTCGTGTCAAGGTCAAAACAGCATGGGCTTTTCATATCAATTCAAGTAAATAAATCCTCAGCTCTATAAAATTAGATTGAATCCTTTCGTGTTTCGTGTCAAGCTCAAAACATCATGGGACTTTCATATCAATTCAAGTAAATAAATCCTCAACTTTATAAGAATTGGATAGAATCTTTTCGTGTTTCGTGTCAAGGTCACAGCAGCATGGGACATTCATATCAATTCAAGTAAATAAATCCTCAACTCTATATAATTAGTAGAATCCTTTCGTGTTTCGTGTCAAGCTCACAGCAGCATGGGACTTTTATATCAATTCAAGTAAATAAATCTTCAACTCTACAAGAATTAGATAGAATCCTTTCGTGTTTCGTGTCAAGGCTACAAGAATTAGATAGAATCCTTTCGTGTTTCGTGTCAAGATCACAACAACATGGGATTTTCATATCAATTCGAGTAAATAAAACCTAAACTCTTTAAGAATTAGATAGAATCCTTTCGTATTTCGTGTCAAGATCACAGCAGCATGGTACTTTCATATCAATTCAAGTAAATAAATCCTCAACTCTATAAGAGTTCAATAGAATCCTTTCGTGTTTCGTGCCAAGATCACAGCAGCATGGGACTTTCATATCAATTCAAGTAAATAAATCCTCAACTCTATAAGAGTTATATAGAATCCTTTCGTGTTTCGTGTCAAGGTTACAGCAACATGGGACTTTCATATCAATTCGAGTAAATAAATCCTCAACTCTATAAGAATTAAATAGAATCCTTTCGTGTTTCGTGTCAAGGTTACAGCAGTATGAATATAAATCCTCAATTCTATAAGAATTAAATAGAATCCTTTCGTGTTTCGTGCCAAGATCACAGCAGCATGGGACTTTCATATCAATTCGAGTAAATAAATCCCTCAACTCTACAAGAATCAGATAGAAGCCTTTCGTGTTGGAATTTTATAGCCCGCTATATTTCCTAAAGAAACTTAAAACCGACGTTTATCTTATGCTCCATCTAAGGTTTAATGTAGCTACTACCCAGTGTAACTGCTCCTCGGAGGGAAAAGGTTAGGAACTTGAATTTGAATAAAAGTATATTGTAATTTGAAAGCATACAGAGAGTGCAGATCTCCGCCATTAGTGTTGATTTATCTTTATATGATTTTATGAAATTGTTAGTAATGGTGATAGTAATATGGTACTATTGATAATGAATAATGCCATCTATAGGAGTAAGTTTTATCATCATTATCAAAATCATTCTTACCATGGGCATTATCATTAGTAATATTGGTGTAGTATGATGTCATAATCATCTTTTTCATCTTTATTATCATCATCATCATCATCATCATCATCACCATTGTCATCACTATCATTATCTCTATCGTAATTAGCATCATCAATAGTAGTAGCAATGGTGGTAGTAGTAGTAAAAGTGGTACGAGTAGTAGTAATACCAGTACGATTTATTATCGTTTTTGTTGTAATAATAATTATCGCTCTAATTACAACAATGAAACAAAAACAACAACAACAATGTTAATAGTAATGATAATAATAATAATAATAATAATAATAATAATAATTACAATAATAATATTAATATTAATAATGATAATCATAATAATAATATTAACAATGAAAATAATAATAACTATAATGATAATGATATGAGTAACACTATCGAGAATAAACCCACTATTGATTATATCATTGCTGCTTCTGCAAATAGTAATAAAGATGAGCGTAATGATCATAATTATAATCATCCTATAATCAATGAAAATTATAGGAGTAATGATGATTAGGAAGAGGATTTTGCTTTTGCTAGAGTATCACAATTGCCATTATCTTTGTCAAAAGACCAAGAACCATATTGATGATAACATGACGATGATAATGCTAAAGTGCGAAACAGTCTACTGAGTACATAGATAGATAGATATGTAGATATGTGTATATGTATATGTATATATATGTATATATGTATATATATATATATATATATATATATATATATACGGTATATATATGTATGTATGTATATGTATTTATACATATATGTATATGGACATATATATATATATATATATATATATATATATATATATATATATATATATATATATATATGTATGTATGTATGTATGTATGTATATGTGTTTGTGTGTGTGATGCTTTCCAATTCTGTATTTAAACACACAGACAGTATAATACTCTCAAATGAGAGGTACCGTATTTAAGAGCAAATCCGCGACAAATAGCCGAAAGACACCTCGAAATCAATCAAAATCTGTAAGAACCAATGAGGCAATGAAAGCTACACATATGAAACACTGAAATCAGATTTGACAAATACAAAATGCATCGAAT
>NW_028234418.1:37000252-37005252 GCF_977035675.1 Penaeus japonicus
GGATGGCTGCCTCTCTCTCGGAGCTGTCCACGTTGTCGTAGGTTGGGGCGGCGATGGCAACGGCGGCCGCGCAGAGGACGATCAACTGCGGAGAGAGACAGGTGCACGGATTGTATTCTCTGGGGATGATTCACGGTTTCCTAGGTTAGGTGTAAGGGATAGGGTAAATATTGTGATGTGATATTGTCTCTACAGCATAGTGTTCTATGTTATGATCGATCTCCACTGTCTATTTGGCTGTTTTCTGTTCGTCAGAGATACTGTTTCGAACACACACTGTATTAACTTCTAAGCCAAAAAATAGATGTCGTAAGACGCATCCTATTTTGTCGTTACGGGGCACTGGATATAAAACCCATAATAGTTTCCTCAGCCAAAGCCCTACCACAGAGCTGCAATATAGTGTCAAATTTCTTAATTCTAACTTCTGAGCACAAGCACAGCATTCCCAGAGGCTCAAACACCATGTAGGTGTGCATGAACACGGCCATCACTTCACGAGTAATATCACCAAATTCTTTTTGATGTGACAGGAGCACCTGGCTGTATAACAGGCTAGGCCACGGTCCACTGGAAGAATGCAGAGGCCGCATGGTGTAAATATCACAGCCAACCACTCCGCTCCATGTCATTCTCTGGCGCTGTCACATCCGGTGCGCGAGGCAGCTGTGGATACCAGGCAGCGAGAGAGAGAAAAAGCTACATAAACAGAAAAACAAGAATAAATAGAATTAGGTCCTTGCTTGTGACCCTAGCGAACTCACGAGCTTCATGTTGAGTGCTGTAGCGAGACACTGATGCCAGGTGCCATGCCCCTCAAGCTTATATAGTCCCCGAGGCCTGCAGCCACCGCCGTGCCTAGTCATACCTTAGAGGGGCTAAGGGGGAGGAGATTGGAGAGGGGGGGAGGGAGGGAGGGAGGAACGCCCTTGGCAGTCAACCCTTCACTCCTGCCCTACATCCTGACCCTGGATAAATCAGACCACTAGTCCTAGCCTTCAAGGTGGACACTCTCGTCCTTAGTTATCTCGTCCACTTAATCTAAGGAGACCCAGCGACGCTCACATACAAATTCAAATGAACTCTGTCGCAGGAGACTTGGTCTGGAGAACTTTAATCGCTGTCTGGAGATCGCCATTGAATAAGGGAACGCCTATTCAGCAATAAATTAGACGACGGAGATTAGCAGGTGAGATATGTCCTGGTCGACAGGTTTGTCACCTGGGTTAGTAAGGGACTTGCTCTCTCTGGCGAGACAAGGTTGTCGAAATACCTTCATAATTTAATTCATTTATGTAGTGCTCAATTAATGCAACTCCCTTTCGGTGTCACTGTTATGTTGCAAATATTGCCACAATCATTCTATTAACACCCTTATTTTTTTTAAAGTCTTTTGCTTGTAACAGTCATGATAATGGAATGATGATAGTGATGATTATGTGAAAAATGAAAGTGAAAATGATTTTAATGACAAAGTATTACATGAAAGTTTAAGGTAATTTTAGTAACAGATGCAACAACTCATAATAAAAATATATATATAGATGAAATAACAATTATGATTATAATGATGACCACAGTTATTGTAATAATTATGAGGAAATTCTTAAATACTAATATGTAGTTGCTAAAATGCATTTGTTTTTTGTTTTTTTGTATTTTATCATCCTATTTATTATTAATTTTACCACTACTATTACTATTGCTAATATCCTTACTATCATTGTTGTTGATGCTGTTATTGTACAAATAATGAACATCATCATTTTTATAAACATGATCATAAAGATATCAACAATGATAAAGAGGGTAACAATAATGAATGATGATGAGGATGATGATGATGTTACTGAGGATTATGATAATAGTAAAAATAATAACAATGATAATAAATAGTAGCAATAGTAGTATAATGACAGTAATGATGATGATGAACATGATGATTATATCAAGTCTCACTTTCATTATAATCCTTTTCATCCTTGTTATTAATAATATTGATAACACTTATACGTTTTACCTTTTCTTATCATTTTTTATCATTATTATAATTATCACTGCCACTGTTCTTTTCAAAACCACCATCATAAATTAGGTTTATCATTTTGGATAATACTCACTCTCAACCCATATCACTGTACATGGTATTAAAATCTTTCCTAGCATGAATTTTAATCTAGGATTACATCGGCTAATACACATATTTTTCCATATTGATTTTTGGTTTTGCCTCATTTTTGAACCAATAGTTTGTTTTTTTTAATAGCACTGTTATCTGTTCTATTTCTGAATGCTTTTCGAAAATCGTTATTTGTATTTTCTCAAGAATGTCTTCCGGTCCTTATTCTGACTGAGCTGAATAAACTCAGTCTGCCACTAAACATTCTTGGTGAATTGGGACACAATTTGGATATATGTTTCTAAGCAAGACACTAGTAAAAAGATGCTATTGAACAAGAACAATGGTATCCAGGGTCATACATATGTATATGTATATATATATATATATATATATATATATATATATATATGTGTGTGTGTGTGTGTGTGTGTGTGTGTGTGTGTGTGTGTGTGTGTGTGTGTGTGTGTGTGTGTGTGTGAATCTAATATGAGGGATTCTCGCCGTTACAAAAGAGCCTGTATGTCTGTTGTCCCCAATTTTATTATCTCTCCAACTGTTAATTTTCCTCAAAAAGTTCCTGCACCTTCTATGTTATTTATTGTCTAAATGTGTCACTGTCATTACAATAGTGTGACTGGGAATAATAGAATATTCTTACTGTGGCGAGAAACCTAAGTGGTTGGTATCTATGACATATGTCAAATGTCAGACAATTTTAAGTTAATTAAGGAGCGATCAAAACATCACCAGAAAATAGAGGGTAACGGAACATTTGGGGGCAACAACTAGATTTAAAGCCTTCACGAGCATTTTTCTTTTGTTTTTTTCTTTGTTTTTCCGTTCCCTCAAAAAAATATACAATACCAAGCCACTGTAATATGTAAGGAGTTACCTATTTATGGCAATAATATTGAATATGTTTCCGCACTTGAGAGCCCGAACAAGCTAACACACATCTTTTAATTGTGTCTTCTGATACTTCATTTTGATTCTGGGCCCAATAATCGCATGTTTTCTCTCTCTCTCTCTCTCTCTCTCTCTCTCTCTCTCTCTCTCTCTCTCTCTCTCTCTCTCTCTCTCTCTCTCTCTCTCTCTCTCTCTCTTCTTTTTTAATGCCCAGGTAAAGAAATCAAGTCTTAACTCATTTTTTAGGGAAAGTAAATATACTTTCGGTTAGGCAACTAGGTTTTTTTACATATTCTATCTAAAACATTCAATAAAAGGCGCTTTGGAAAAAAAATCAAGGACGTTAGTTACAAGTAAAATATTCAGAATTAAGAAAAAAAAAACGAAATATGCTAAAACAAAACTAATTCTCTTTTTAAAAACCTGTGACCAAGAATTAGTCAAAATCAGTTGTCAGAACAGGAAAAATTTTCTCTTTTCATTGAGGATGGTGCTGTCTATATAAGAAGTTCCTTGTCTATCTGTTTATCTATATGCCTGACTGTCTATCTATATTTCTATCTATCTATCTATTTGTCTTTCTACCTTTGTCCCTGTGTCTATCCGTCTATCTATCTTAGTATCTATCTATCTATTTATCTTTCTATATATGTGTATATATATATATATATATATATATATATATATATATATATATATAAATGCATACACACACACACACACACGCACACACACACACACAGAGACATATATATATATATATATATATATATATATATATATATATATATATATATATATATATATATATATATACATATACGTTTATTTATGTAGATAGTATGACTGATATTTACCTTTGATATCTTCAACTAGAAATGAATAGCAAGTAGCACTATATTGCAATCACCAGTAAATTGTTGGAGCGGACGTACCCAAGTGTGACTAGGTTGCAACCACACAAGATAAATTCCCCGAGTAGCAACGCCAAGACAAGCTTGCAACTTAGCGGTGGACAAAGGAGGCGTGGCCGATGTCTGAGGGCGGTTGGGACAGCTGATTTGGCCAGGGGAGAGGGGGGGGCGTAGGAGGAGGGAGAGGAGTGGCCGCTGTGAATGACAGGAGCTTTGATATCTGTTGTCGCTGGAAGGCTTGACATTGTGACAAGTCCGACCTTCTCCTGTCATCTCGGGCTGCATGTCATAATCGGTCGTGACCTGCAGGCGATGTGATGATGTGGTGAGAGCTGTGTGCGTGTGAGTGCATTTGTGACATATATACGTGCACACATATACACAGTCACGTGCGCGCACACGCATATACAGATGCAAATATTATTACACATACATACACGTGTGTATGTTTGTGTTTAAGTATACATATGTGTTTTTTATGTATATATGTATATGGCTATGTATATGTGTTTGCATATATATGCATGTATAAATGCATGTATATGTATATACAGATCCGTGTGTATGGACGTATATGCATATTTGCATACATATGTGTCTACAACATATTGTATCCGTATAATTTAGACATAGAGTAAATTGATAAGCCTCCCTCCCTCTCTCCAAGAGAAAGAACAAAGAAGGAAAGAGAGCGGGTGGGGTTTGAGGGGGAGGGGGGGGGGGAGATTTCACCAGCTGGAAGCCAGTCCTTGTTGAGGCCGGGATGAAAAGAGAAACAATTCCTCATCATGATCCGCTTTCTGAAGTTGCATATTTACACAACAAGAGACAAAGCAATTGCACTCGACATTTTTACGACATGCCGAAGTTTGTCATTTGTCCTCATGATGTAAATTGTATGCACACACACACACATACACAAACACACATGTATATATCTATATATCTATATCTATTTATCTATATAGGTATATATATGTATATATAAATATGTATATATATGTATATATAATATATACTATGTATAGATAAATAAATATATTTATATAAATAAATAA
>NW_028234418.1:37030252-37032752 GCF_977035675.1 Penaeus japonicus
TTTTGACCTTATCGTTACCCTTGTAAGTCCCGCATGGCGCCTCTGACCATGGCCTTTTCATAGTAGCGAGAGCCCTTTCATCCCACTCACTTGTGACATCTTCAGGATTTATAAGGTATAAAGAAGTCGTTAGATATCGTAATAAGTAATAATCATAACAGTGGTGATCTTTACATGGATTGAAAGAATAATAATGATGATGATTATGCTTATAATTGTGATGATAATTATGATGGTGAAGTATTATTACTGTTGCAATTGTTTCCGGTAAAATCAACACTGATAATGATATAATTTGTAACAATATCGATATTACTATCACAAATGAAAAAAGTAATGATATTACTGATGTTAATATCAGTGATAATGATAACGATAGTTATTATTTTCCTAATATCTTTTGTTGTTGATGTCTTATTATCATATTTATTGTCACTATTGCTACTATAATTATCATTATTATCATTATCACTATTATCATCAATATTCATTAATAATTAGCATCACATCATTGTGGTTATCACTTTAATAAGTTTTTATCTTTGTCCTTGTTATTTTTGTGATTATTACCATTATCATCATTAGCATCATTGATATTAATATTACCACTATTGTTATCATCATTCTTTTATATAATTCTCATCATCATCATATTCTTAGCATTATTATTTCAATCAATATCATTATCACTATTATCATAATTATTACTATTATAATTGTTATTACTGTAATCATTATGATATCGTTATTATCATCGTTGTTATTATCCTCATCATTATTATTATCATTATTTGTTATCAATACTTTTATCATCATCATTGATATTGCTAATATCATTATCATTACTGTTATCTTCATATTCATTATTGTTATTATCATTTTTATCTTCATTATCATTACCATTGTTGTATTCAATATCATAGTTATCATTATTACTATTATCATTATTACCATCATCATTATCCTCGCTATTGCTATTATTATGATCATTATCAATAATGTCACTGATCGTTTTTACTATTTTCATCATTATTATAGTAATTATTACTATCATTATCATTATCCATGTGACGTCAGAGGGTGAATTCGATTCCACAGAAAACGGATCGAACGATTTTTATCAGTAACCATAAGATTACTTCTATACAATGATATTATCATTATATATTATCATTATTAATCATCATTTGTTATTTATTATCTTTTCCTATTCATCATTTATTCATGAATAATCATTATCTATCGTTATTATGTATCATTATCTATTCGTATATCTATCTTTTTCTCTATGGGTCGCTTTCTCTTTCTTTCTCACTTTTGCTCACTTGTTCAGTCTATTTATCTTGATAGAACACTGTTTGGCAGAAGAGAAGGGCAAGTGATAAAAAAAAACAATGCCAAAACCTTGGATATAAGTGAACGCGCATTGTACTGTGGCGCATGACAGTTTCTGGCGCATGAGTGACTGCCTGAAACACCCATGTGACGTCACAACATAAGATGTGCAACTCTGGCGCGTTTTTGTCACAGAGTGTCCCGACCTTTTCTTATTTAGACCAGGGTTTAACCTAGAAACACATACGAGATCATTCTTTTGTTTCACGAAAGTTCAACATATATTACGGTTATAGATATATAATGATGACGTTTACGCTACCAGTAATAATAAGTCGTTGTTACAAAATGATTACAGTAGATATAAGTCGATGATTAATGTAAGTAACTTTTAATAAACATTGATTGAAGTTTGTAGTACAATTCTTTGTCTCTGTGATTAGCATGGGAAACTTATGTGCCGGGGACATGATGGGACGTCAACAGGTGGGCGGGGCTATAGATGCTCAGGAACTCCATTTCGACTATGGTAAGAATATAGTTTGTTTTTTTCCAATCCGTGCACTAAGTATTAGTTTTAGTCATATATGGGAACTGCCCATTACTGGCTCATGATTATCAGGATATGAAGTATCTTATATCGTAATTAATTGTTAGAAAAATGCTATCTGTTAAATCAGAGAAAGATTTGTTGATTTGTACCAACAAAAATTCAAACTTGTAAGGGAATCGATTTTCAACAACTATTTCTAATTTCATTTCAAGTACATGAAGACATATTGCAGTGTAAGTGTAAATCGAGGATATTTTGGCAATGTATGTAAATCATATATGTAGAATTCGAAATAACATTCATTTTATCAGTGAGGTTGACACTTTGGTATAGGAAACACTGGCAACTATTTGACTTTATTTGCATATTGCCCATGTAATTTATATGTCGTAGATAACTAAGATACCTTTAATTTGCAATCATATAATCAAATGTCTTTTTTGATAGGTAAGTGAGAAAAAGAAAGAGCAATCTGTTGTTTTTGTGCAATCAGAACAGTGCTTGGTACAAGCTAGTCTTATGCGTACTTGTACTTTATAACATGCGTGTAAACCAACCTGTTTGGAAATATATGAACGAGTAAGGGTTCTTTGTATATCAATATAAAAAATA